>NC_068421.1:16130976-16275976 GCF_023373465.1 Oncorhynchus keta | reverse complement strand
AAATGAATGAGCTAGTGCAGAAAAAATGGATGAGCTAGTGCAGAGAAAATGGATGATCTCGTGCAGAGGAAATTGATGATCTCGTGCAGAGAAAATGGATGAGCTAGTGCAGAGAAAATGGATGAGCTAGTGCAGAGAAAATGGACGAGCTAGTGCAGAGAAAATGAACGAGCTAGTGCGGAGAAAATGGACGAGCTAGTGCAGAGAAAATGAACGAGCTAGTGCGGAGAAAATGGATGAGCTAGTGCAGAGAAAATGAACGAGCTTGTGCAGAGAAAATGGATGAGCTGGTGAATCAAGAAAAGATGAAGAATGTTTGGTAAAAAGAAAAGAAGACAATATTGTAATTGAACGGTCAGTACTGTGATATGGCCTCCTCTTTCTGCTCAAAGCAGATGTGATTGTTTTTAGCTGCACACAGCTTCCCTGTCCCTCCTCTCACTATACCTGCCTACCCACAGAGGCCCAACAAGGACTTCTCCCTAACCAGGATGTGTGTGTGTGTGTGGGGGGGAGGGGGGCCTGTACAGAATTTGTGAAAATGAAATGGACGATTTTTTGTGTGATTATCCACTCTAAGAACGCCATTTGGATTGATGTGAAATATGTTTATTATTACCCCTAGTCCAAACGGCCACCCCGGAAATCATTCCTGTGACGCCATGAGAGTTTAGCCATCCTTCTGTCCCACCACATGCTAAACTGCTATCCTGCCGCTCTTCTTTTCTGCCAAGTAATTTTGCTTTAATGATGTTGTTATATGGTCTTTATTGTTTTGCACTAGTATCTTTAGATTTTTAGTTTTGATGGTTATTACATGAAACGTGCTATATTATTGAAATCCTCCAAAGGACATTATCATGATATGTAATTCTGGCCCAGCTAAATTAGCATAATAAGCTATGAGGAATTTTTATGTTAGTAATTTTCTTTTCACTAAAGTCCCGATTTTCAAATAGATAAAAAAAAATGGCAATTCACATAGTTTTCTTGAGCTATTACATTTCCCAGGATGCAACACAATGTATTTTATTTCCCTTCCTTGTTCTCCTTCCGTCCCATGTTGTTTTACCCTGAGCAGGTTTCATAGAGTCACTCCAGTATTTCCCAAAGCCATAACAGCAATAGATTGACTGGTGGATGAGGAGTAGGGTCCGTGCACAATGCAAATGCATTCTGGGAAAATAATATAATAATGTAGCATCCCATCACAACGGCTGTCACAGCGGCCAGGCACCGTTGCACCATGGGTCTTGTCAGTTGCTGTGTTCCATTTTGGTTCTGTCCGCTTAAAAAAATAATATAAACAACGGTCACTAACAATGGCTTATTCTAAACACATCTCTATCGCTCCAGGACAGAAGGACAGATAACAAAACAGATGAGTGTCGTATTGGACTTGGAGTTCTATTGGACTTGGAGTTCTATTGGAGTTGTATTGGACTTGGAGTTCTATTGGACTTGGAGTTCTATTGGAGTTGTATTGGACTTGGAGTTGTATTAGACTTGGAGTTGTATTGGACTTGGAGTTGTATTGGACTTGGAGTTGTATTGGACTTGGAGTTGTATTGGACTTGGAGTTGTATTGGACTTGGAGTTGTATTAGACTTGGAGTTCTATTGGACTTGGAGTTCTATTGGACTTGGAGTTCTATTGGACTTAGAGTTCTATTGTAAAATAATATACCTGATCCAGCAAGATTTTTTTGTAAAAGATGTAAGTTTGTGTTAAAATCTTTGTACAGTGTACATTGAATGCTGGGTTGTTAAAATGCTGATTTTGTAGATATTGAATTGCAATCCTGACCACCTTTCTTTGAGTTTATTGTTTTTGTTCGATATGAATGTGGACAATAAGAGACCATGATAAATCAGTCATCTCCCCTCCTCTGTTGGCCTTTCGCCTAAAGTATTATTTTATTTCATTAACCTTTGCTTTAAAACATAAAAAGCCTTTCAATAGACTAGTTAGAACTTGCACGGTATTAAATGCACTAAACCTGCTTTACATTACATCCCAGTGTTTTTTCTTTTTTGTTTAAAATCCTCTGGTTTCTGTTTCTTTTCAATTATTTTAGGTAGTATTGAAATATGTCTAATCTAACTGCAGCAATTGAGTGTACAGAATTAGTTATTTTTTAACTGCTTTTTGTTTTTTAAATCAATGCTGAAAATAAAAAAGGTTATTGATCAAACAAAGACTAATTTCATCCTTAATGCAATGGAAAAGGTTTGTCTATGATGTCACAGAATGGACTAAACTTGATTAACTGAAAAAGGTTTGCAAAGTAACTTGTTTGCAAGGTAAACTGGTATGATTACAGATTTACATGCAAGTGTCACTTATTGCCCTAAAGCCCTTAAACTCAACTGTGGACCTGGAAGCCAGTTCCACTGCATTTATTCATTTCCCCCCTCTAATCAGGGACTGATTTAGAACAGAAAACCAGCAGGCTCCGGACCTAGTAGCGTAAGAGTTGAGTACCCCTGCTCTAAAGCAGTGTTTCCCAATTCCGGTCCTCCAGTACCCCAAACGGTACATATTTCTGTTGTGGACCCGGACCAGTACAGTCGTGGCCAAAAGTTTTGAGAATGACACAAATATTAATTTTCACAAAGTCTGCTGCCTCAGTTTGTATGATGGCAATTTGCATATACTCCAGAATATTATGAAGAGTGATCAGATGAATTGCAATTAATTGCAAAGTCCCTCTTTGCCATGCAAATGAACTGAATCCCCCAAAAAAAAAATTCCACTGCATTTCAGCCCTGCCACAAAAGGACCAGCTGACATCATGTCAGTGATTCTCTCGTTAACAGAGAGAATAGACTGGAAGCTTAATAGACTGGAAGCTTCAAAAGGTGGGTGGTGCTTGGGAATCATTGTTCGTGCTCTGTCCAACATGGCTACCTGCAAGGAAACACGTGCCGTCATCATTGCTTTGCACAAAGTGGGCTTCACAGGCAAGGATATTGCTGCCAGTAAGATTGCACCTAAATCAACGAGAACTTACTTCAAGGAGAGCGGTTCAATTGTTGTGAAGAAGGCTTCAGGGCGCCCAAGAAAGTCCAGAATGCGCCAGGACCGTCTCCTAAAGTTTTGATTCAGCTGCGGGATCGGGGCACCACCAGTGTGAGTGCATCTGTACGCAAAGTGAGGCAAAGACTTTTGGAGGATGGCCTGGTGTCAAGAAGGGCAGCAAAGAAGCCACTTGTCTCCAGGAAAAACATCAGGGACAGACTGATATTCTGCAAAAGGTACAGGGATTGGACTGCTGAGGACTGGGGTAAAGTCATTTTCTCTGATGAATCCCCTTTCCGATTGTTTGGGGCATCCAGAAAAAAGCTTGTCTGGAGAAGACAAGGTGAGCGCTACCATCAGTCCTGTGTCATGCCAACACTAAAGCATCCTGAGAACATTCATGTGTGGGGTTGCTTCTCAGCCAAGGGAGTGGGCTCACTCACAATTTTGCCTCAGAACACATCCATGAATAAAGAATGGTACCAACACATCCTCCGAGAGCAATTTCTCCCAACCATCCAGGAACAGTTTGGTGACGAACAATGCCTTTTTCCAGCATGATGGAGCACCTTGCCATAAGGCAAAAGTGATAACTAAGTGGCTCGGGGAAAAAAGCATCAATATGTTGGGTCCATGGCCAGGAAACTCCCCAGACCTTAATCCCATTGAGAACTTGTGGTCAATCCTCAAGAGGCGGGTGGACAAACAAAACCACACAAATTCTGACAAACTCAAAGCATTGATTATGCAAGATTGGGCTGTCATCAGTCAGGATGTGGCCCAGAAGTTCATTGACAGCATGCCAGAGCAGATTGCAGAGGTCTTGAACAAGAAGGGTCAACACTGCAAATATTGACTATTTGCATCAACTTCATGTAATTGTAAATAAAAGCCTTTGACCCTGTCAGGGTTTTCCTGTGGTGAAGTAGAGGAGGACCAAACATGAACACTACAAAACAATAAACGTGGAAAACCAAAAACAGCCCTATCTGGTGCAAAACACAGAGACAGGAACAATCACCCACAAACACACAGTGAAACCCAGGCTACCTAAGTATGATTCTCAATCAGAGACAACTAATGACACCTGCCTCTGATTGAGAACCATACTAGGCCCGAAACATAGAAATACCCCAAAACATAGAAAAACAAACATAGACTGCCCACCCAACTCACGCCCTGACCATACTAAATAATGACAAAACAAAGGAAATAAAGGTCAGAACGTGACAGTACCCCCCCCAAAGGTGCGGACTCCGACCGCAAAACCTTAACCTATAGGGGAGGGTCTGGGTGGGCGTCTGTCCGCGGTGGCGGCTCTGGCGCGGGACGCGGACCCCACTTCAACATCGTCTTAGTCCGCTTTATTGTCCGCCTCCGTGGCTTTCTAACCATGTCCACCCCTCTCAATGACCCCACTGGACAGAGGGGCAGAAGCTCTGGACAGAGGGGCAGAAGCTCTGGACAGAGGGGCAGGGGCTCTGGCGCCTCAGACTCCGGCAGCAGCGCCGGACAGGCGGGAGACTCCGGCAGCAGCGCCGGACAGGCGGGACCACCTGCAGGGAGGAGACAGAGACAGCCTGGTGCGTGGGGCTGCCACAGGAACTACCAGGCTGGGGAGACCTTCAGGAGGCTTAGTGTTAGGAGGAGGCACCTGAAGGACCGGGCTGTGGGGGAGCACTGGAGCTCTGGTGCGCAACCTTGGCACCACTTCCCCAGGCTGGACAACTACTCTAGCCCGGACCCTCCAGAGTGCAGGCACAGGTTGAACCGGGCTGTGGGTAAGCACGGGAGATCTAGTGCTTACTACACGCACCTCTCCCTTAGGCTCCAATCCCACATTTGCCCGGCACGAGCGGAGCGCAGGCAGAGGACGCACTGCACCCTCCCCGCGCCAGAGCCGCCACCGCGGACAGACGCCCACCCAGACCCTCCCCTATAGGTTAAGGTTTTGAGGCCGGAGTCCGCACCTTTGGGGGGGGGTACTGTCACGTTCTGACCTTTATTTCCTTTGTTTTGTATTTATTTAGTATGGTCAGGGCGTGAGTTGGGTGGGCAGTCTATGTTTGTTTTTCTATGATTTGGGTATTTCTGTGTTTCGGCCGAGTATGGTTCTCAATCAGAGGCAGGTGTCATTAGTTGTCTCTGATTGAGAATCATACTTAGGTAGCCTGGGTTGCACTGTTTGTTTGTGGGTGATTGTCTATGTTGATGGCTTGTTTCAGCGCAGCTCACATTAGCTTCACGGTTGTTATTTTGTTTACTGTTTTTGTATAGTGTTTCAGTGTTCCGTTCTTTCTTTAATTAAACATTCAACATGAACACATATCACGCTGCATATTGGTCCTCCGATCCTTCTCGCCTCTCCTCTTCAGATGAAGAGGAGGACGACCATGACAGACCCAAATGAAATGCTTGTAATTATACTTCAGTATTCCATAGTAACATCTGACAAAAATATCTAAAGACACTTGTCGAATAGCGAAGTGTCTCCAGTGCGCTATTCTAACCCGGTGCGCTCTATTCCAACTCCTCGCATTGGCCGGGCTAGAATGGGCATCCAGCCAGGAAGGAAGGTACCAGCTCAGTACTCCTGGTCTCCAGTATACCTCCTTGGACCAGGATATCCTGCGCCGGCTCTGCTCACTGTGTCTCCGGTGAGTCTGCACAGCCCATCCAGCCAGGACGGGTTGTGTCAGCTCTACACTCCAGGCCTCCAGTGCGCCTCCAGGGTCCAGTACGCCCTGCTCCTCGCACTCGCCCTGAGGTGCGTGTCCCCAGCCCGGTACCACCAGTGCCGGCACCACGCACCAGGCCTACAGTGCGCCTCGGCATTCCAGAGCGTCCGGCGATAGTACCCAGTCCAGAGCGTCCGGCGACAGTAGCCAGTCCAGAGCGTCCGGCGACGGGCCACAGTCCGGAACCTCCAACGACAGGCCACAGTCCGGAACCTCCAACGACGGGCCACAGTCCGGAACCTCCAGCGACGGTCCCCAGCCCGGAATCTCCGGCAATGATCCGCAGTCCAGAGCCTCAGGCGATGATCCACGGGTCAGTGCTACAAAGGCGGAGGGATCAGTATAAAGAAGGGGGGTGGCGTCCAGAACCAGAGCCACCACCGACATTAGATGCCCACCCAGACCCTCCCATATAAGGTTAGGTGTCCGGCCAGGTGTCCGCACCTTTGGGGGGGTACTTAGTTACCTCACGGTTCGTTTTGATGTATTGTTTAGTTTGTTCAGTGTTCTTTCTTTAATTAAAGAAGTATATACACTTACCACGCTGCTCCTTGGTCTCCTCTTTATGACGACTGTGATAACTATATTGATTACTATAAGTTGTGGGACACTAGAATTGCTTAACTTGGCTTAACTGGCATATAACTACAGATGTACTTCCTCGGGTTAGAAGGAAAAGGCTAAGTCCAGGAGATCCATGCAAACTGTCAATTATTTAGGCATAGCATTGTATAGCAAGCATGTGTATGTGTGGTCTTTTGGCACTTACTCACACTGTTGTACACAACACAAGAACAAAAGTTGAGCTGCTGACAGATGCAGGCTTGCATCAGGTGGAATGGTGCGCTTATAACTCAAGTCTATGAAACCACGAGAGGGAGCGCAAGGCCGTGTGTAGAAGATTGTCAATCAACGATTGGGCTTTTCCACAGTTGTAGAATACTATGCCACACACTAGTATCCCTTGATCATGTGTAGTACTTACTATAGAATTATGTAGTAAACTGCAGAATACTACAGTAATGTCCACAAAAACACTACTGTGTCCGCAAAAACACTTGTTTTTTAAACTATAGTAATACTAAAGTATTTAACATGTATCCCATTCATTCCCATTCCCCATATCCAAGTTTGTGCCTCCCATGAATGAGAAACTTACATGCCAAAAATAGACTGTTCCCTACAGGTTATAGAAAAGACTCCAGAATTACCTTCCTACAAGTTATGGAAATTGTGCTTTTTTAATTTAATTGTCCAGAGGTTTCCTCAAGGAGAAAGCCCCCACTTCTATGCTGAAGATAATAAAACAAAATCAGTACGGTAATGTCCGCAAAAACATTACAGTAATTACTATAGTATACACTATAGCTTTTTTAAACTATAGTAATACTACAGTATTTATACTACTGTATTGATCAACTGTAAATACATTACATTTACATTTAAGTCATTTAGCAGACGCTCTTATCCAGAGCGACTTACAAATTGGTGCATACACCTTATGACAACCAGTGGAACAGCCACTTGCATCTAAATCTTGTTGGGGGAGAAGGGGGTGAGAAGGATTACTTACCCTTACTTACCCTATCCTAGGTATTCCTTGAAGAGGAACAGTATTCTACAGTCATATCCGTAAAAACAATAAAGTAAATACTACAGTAAAGTTCTCAAACACTACAGTGAATACTTTATTATATAAACATGGTAATGCTACAGTATTTATGTCATAGTGTACTACAGTATTTTTGCATGTGTGAATGTCACATTGCCTTGCTTTAGTACAGAATGACAGCTTGGATCACTATGCTTTGTAAGTGTGAGGGAAATATGAGGGGGTACAGTTTTGCATAACGATGTCAGTCCATACCTCCCAACAACAGGTGTGTGTGTGTGTGTGTGTGTGTGTGTGTGTGTGTGTGTGTGTGTGTGTGTGTGTGTGTGTGTGTGTGTGTGTGTGTGTGTGTGTGTGTGTGTGTGTGTGTGTGTGTGTGTGTGTGTGTGTGTGTGTGTTTAATAATAATACATTGATGTAGTGGAAACCAGATAGGCCTGTTGTTTTCCCATTCTCAGATTAAGAGCTTAGAGTCACTAGAGACCTTTTCCCTCTGTCCCTCTCTCTCTCAAATGTTTTCTGTTTGCGTCTGTCCCTCTCTCTCTCTCTCTCTCAAATGTGTTCTGTTTGTATGTCTGTTCCCCTCTCAATTTTTTTCTGTCATCTCAACTGTTCTCTGTCCTCGTCTCTCTCTCTTTCCTTAGGCTATTTAGCTTTGTCATGCTAATTTATTTGACATTTCTCTTTTGCAGGGCTGCAATCAGTTTTAGAATGAGTTCCAAAGTGTACATCTAGGTAAACAGTGTTGCAGGTACAAAGGGAAAATAAGTAAGAGGAAATGTACTTGATTATGGACTTCCTATCTAAAATCTCAATGCCCTGTCTTTGACCTTCAACCTTTGACATCTAAGCCGAGCTCAGCTGTCAAGCACTCTGCTGCACTCTCTGAAGTCTCCTTCCATCAACCTTTTCCCGCTGCTCCCTAGTTGCGCAGTGGTCTAAGGCACTGCATCTCAGTGTAAGAGGCGTCACTACAGTCCCTGGTTCAAATCCAAGTTGGGAGTTCCATAGGGTGGCGCACAATTGGCCCAGGTTTGGCAGGGTAGGCGGTCATTGTAAAAAATAATTAGTTCTTAACTGACTTGCCTAGTTAAATTCACTCAAACTATTCCACTTTCTTCACTGTCAAATCAGATGTGAAATACTAACTAAGGTGAAAAACTGACTGAGGTGGAGAACTGATTGAGGTGGAGGAGTGACTGATGTGGAGGACTGACTGATGTGGAGGACTGACTGAGGTGGAGGACTGACTGGGGTGAAATACTAACTGAGGTGAAATACTAACTAAGGTGGAGGACTGACTGAGGTGGATGACTGACTGAGGTGAAATACTAACTAAGGTGAAAAACTGACTGAGGTGGAGGACTGACTGAGGTGGAGGACTGACTGAGGTGGAGGACTGACTGAGGTGGAGGACTGACTGAGGTGGAGGACTGATTGAGGTGGAGGACTGACTGAGGCGAAAGACTGACTGAGGTGAAAAACTGACTGAGGTGGAGGACTGACTGAGATGGAGAACTGACTGAGGTGGAGGAGTGACTGAGGTGGAGGACTGACTGAGGTGGAGGACTGACTGAGATGGAGAACTGATTGAGGTGGAGGAGTGACTGAGGTGGAGGACTGACTGAGGTGGAGGACTGACTGAGGCGAAAGACTGACTGAGGTGAAAAACTGACTGAGGTGGAGGACTGACTGAGATGGAGGACTGATTGAGGTGGAGGAGTGACTGAGGTGAAGGACTGACTGAGGTGAAGGACTGACATAGGTGGAGGACTGACTGATGTGGAGGACTGACTGAGGTGTAGGACTGACAGGTGAAATACTAACTGAGGTGTAGGACTTACTGAGGTGTAGGACTTACTGAGGTGGAGGACTGACTGAGGTGGAGGACTGACTTAGGTGGAGGACTGAGGTGGATGACTGATTGAGGTGATTAACTAACTAAGGTGGAGGACTGACTGAGGTGGAGGACTGACTGAGATGGAGGAGTGACTGAGATTGAGGACTGATTGAGGTGGAGGACTGACTGAGGTGGAGGACTGACTGAGATGGAGGACTGACTGAGGTGGAGGACTGACTGAGGTAGATGGCTGACTGAGGTGGAGGACTGACTGAGGTGGAGGACTGACTGAGATGGAGGACTGATTGAGGTGGATGGCTGACTGAGGTGGATGGCTGACTGAGATGGAGGACTGATTGAGATGGAGGACTGATTGAGGTGGAGGAGTGACTGAGGTGGAGGACTGACTGAGGTGGAGGACTGACTGAGATTGAGGACTGATTGAGGTGGAGGAGTGACTGAGGTGGAGGACTGACTGAGATTGAGGACTGATTGAGGTGGAGGACTGACTGAGGTGGAGGACTGACTGAGGTGGAGGACTGATTGAGGTGGAGGAGTGACTGAGGTGGAGGACTGACTGAGGTGGAGGACTGACTGAGGTGGAGGACTGACTGAGATGGAGGACTGATTGAGGTGGAGGAGTGACTGAGGTGGAGGACTGACTGAGGTGGAGGACTGACTGAGATTGAGGACTGATTGAGGTGGAGGAGTGACTGAGGTGGAGGACTGACTGAGGTGGAGGACTGACTGAGGTGTAGGACTGACAGGTGAAATACTAACTGAGGTGTAGGACTTACTGAGGTGTAGGACTTACTGAGGTGGAGGACTTACTGAGGTGGAGGACTGACTGAGGTGGAGGACTGACTTAGGTGGAGGACTGAGGTGGATGACTGATTGAGGTGATTAACTAACTAAGGTGGAGGACTGACTGGGGTGAAATACTGACTGAGGTGGAGGACTGACTGAGGTGGAGGACTGACTGAGGTAGATGGCTGACTGAGGTGGAGGACTGACTGAGGTGAAGGACTGACTGAGGTGGAGGACTGATCGAGGTGGAGGACTGACTGAGGTGGAGGACTGACTAAGGTGGAGGACTGACTGAGGTGGAGGAGTGACTGAGATGGAGGACTGACTGAGGTGGAGGACTGACAGGTGAATTACTAACTGAGGTGGAGGACACACTGAGGTGGAGGACTGAGGTGGAGGACTGACTAAGGTGAAAAATAACTAAGGTGGAGGACTGACTGAGGTGGAGGACACACTGAGGTGTAGGACTGACTTGGGTGTAGGACTGACTTGGGTGGAGGACTGACTGATGTGAAGGACTGACTGAGGTGGAGGACTGACTGAGGTGGAGAAGTGACTGAGGTGAAGGACTGATTGAGGTGGAGGACTGACTGAGGTGTAGGACTGACTGAGGTGGAGGACTGACAGGTGAATTACTAACTGAGGTGTAGGACTTACTGAGGTGGAGGACTGAAAGAGGTGGAGGACTGACAGAGGTGGAGGACTGACTGAGGTGAAATACTGACTGAGGTGGAGGACTGACTGAGGTGAAATACTAACTGAGGTGTAGGACTGACTGAGGTGGAGGACTGACTGAGATGGAGGAGTGACTGAGGTGGAGGAGTGACTGAGGTGGAGGACTGACTGAGATGGAGGACTGATTGAGGTGGAGGAGTGACTGAGGTGGAGGACTGACTGAGGTGGAGGACTGACTGAGGTGGAGGACTGACTGAGGTGGAGGACTGACTGAGGTGAAGGACTGACTGAGGTGAAGGACTGACTGAGGTGGATGGCTGACTGAGGTGGAGGACTGACTGAGATGGAGGACTGATTGAGGTGGAGGAGTGACTGAGGTGGAGGACTGACTGAGGTGGATGGCTGACTGAGGTGGAGGAGTGACTGAGATGGAGGACTGATTGAGGTGGAGGAGTGACTGAGGTGGAGGACTGACTGAGGTGGATGGCTGACTGAGATGGAGGACTGATTGAGGTGGAGGAGTGACTGAGGTGGAGGACTGACTGAGGTGGAGGACTGACTGAGGTGGAGGACTGACTGAGATGGAGGACTGATTGAGGTGGAGGAGTGACTGAGGTGGAGGACTGACTGAGGTGGATGGCTGACTGAGATGGAGGACTGATTGAGGTGGAGGAGTGACTGAGGTGGAGGACTGACTGAGGTGGAGGACTGACTGAGGTGGAGGACTGACTGAGGTGGAGGACTGACTGAGATGTAGGACTGACAGGTGAAATACTAACTGAGGTGGAGGACTGACTGAGGTGGAGGACTGACTGAGGTGGAGGACTGACTGAGGTGAAATACTGACTGAGGTGGAGGACTGACTGAGGTGAAATACTAACTGAGGTGTAGGACTGACTGAGGTGGAGGACTGAGGTGGATGACTGATTGAGGTGATTAACTAACTAAGGTGGAGGACTGACTGGGGTGAAATACTGACTGAGGTGGAGGACTGACTGAGGTGGAGGACTGACTGAGGTGGAGGACTGACTGAGGTGAAGGACTGACATAGGTGGAGGACTGACTGATGTGGAGGACTGACTGAGGTGGAGAACTGAGGTGGAGGACTGACTGAGGTGAAAAATAACTAAGGTGGAGGACACACTGAGGTGGAGGACTGAGGTGGAGGACTGACTAAGGTGAAAAATAACTAAGGTGGAGGACTGACTGAGGTGTAGGACACACTGAGGTGTAGGACTGACTTGGGTGTAGGACTGACTGATGTGGAGGACTGACTGATGTGGAGGACTGACTGATGTGGAGGACTGACTGAGGTGGAGGACTGACTGGGGTGGAGGACTGACTGAGGTGGAGGACTGACTGAGGTGGAGGACTGACTGAGGTGGAGTACTGACTGAGGTGGAGGACTGATTGACTCCCTCTGGGTTTCTTCTCAGCTTCAGTCTTCTTTGTTTGATTTTTTGTGCTTTGTAAGTCGATGATATGATGATATTGACTGACAACTCATATGACAGCATTTTTAAGTTCCGTTGTCTCAGACCTGGTTTGTGTGTGTGTGTTCCTTCCTCTCTCTGTCAAGGTCTGGCAGTGGGTTACTCTGGCTGGTAATGTTTAGAGTTTTAGATTCACATGATGCCTTCTGTTTAAACATCTTGATAAGTGCTTTGGTGGGTCTGACAATGTCAATCATTTCTACAGTAACTCAGTGTGTAAGTGCCTGCCTGCGTGCCTGTGTGCGTGTGTGTTCCGTCATTTCTCTGCTAAGGTCCATCGGTAGGTTACTCTGGCTTGTTATGTTTAGATTTTTAGATTTACACGGCACATGTTGTTTAAACAGCTTGAAAAGTGCTTTGGTGGGTCTGACAATGTCAATCATTTATAGAGTAACTTACACACATCACTTTTCTAATCTGAAACTGAACAATACCCTTTACTCTGATATGCTTTTGAGTGCTCTGAAGTGGATGGTTATCCATCTGTTTCAGCCTTTGTTTGCAGAATCAGCAACGGAGTGGGTTATTTTTGAAGAAAATTATACAACTGCGGGACACAACAAATGTGATTTGACGTAGTCTGACAACGCCTTTAAGATGTATGTATTGTATCCATCCCCCTGGGAATTAAAACTAAACTGCATTAGGAAAGGATGAGTGAGTACAGATGTAGGTTCATAATTTGAGCCAGTTTGCTACAGCAGGAAAATAATCCTGCAGCAACAGGAAATGTGAATTATTATGTGGATTATAATTAGTGGAAATGTTTGTTGGGTTTGATACATTTTTTTGTAAGGGAACTTGAAGTTGGACATGTCAAAATTGGAAATGACAAACTTCAGAAGTATTTTTACACCTCAAATACATTAAATGTTTTTAATATCCTGAATGTTCTCCTGCAACAGGGTCATTAAATTAAGATCCTACATCTGTACATCCCTATTTCCCAGCTCCAGGCATGGGATCTGTGGGGGAATGCCGCCCCTTACCATTTTAATCACATGCACATATTTCTGCTTGTAAATATAACATGCACTCATAGTGATGTAATTAGAATGATTTATAGAGAAGAGACATTGAATAATTCAGTAGCATCATTACACAGATTATATTTATAAACTCACTTTGTTACATTCACCTCGATTCATAATTATATATATATTTTATTTTATTAACTAGGCAAGTCAATAAGGACAAATTCTTATTTACAATGACGGCATACCCCAGCCAAACCCTAACAACACTGGGCCAATTGTGCACCGCCCTATGGGATTCCCAATCCCAGCTGGTTTGTGATACAGCCTGGAATTGAACCAAGGTCTGTAGTAACACCTCAAGCACTGAGATGCCATGCCTTAGACCGCTGCACCACTCGGGAGCCCCCCAAAAAGAGAGTTTTTCCACCTCTCTCCTTGGAAACACACAGATGAATTATATGAATATATATTATATTAAACATATGGGTTCGAGTTCTCCGTGTGTAAAGCCTGCGATGGCACGTGTTGCACGCAGTTAGAGGGCAATGCTGCTGTTCACAGCCAACTTAGATGATCCCTACTAGGGTTGTTTGACTCGTTATCAAGGGCCACAGAGTACACATTTTCTCTTGTTTAATGTGCATTGCGGTAAGGTGCTTTTCGCTTTCCATACACAATCATTGTGGTGTAGATGATTACCTGAGATACCATTTTTGTTTGGCCCAAGTCTCTCTCTCGCTCTCTTTCTTGCTGCCTGACAAACAAAACAAGTGTTTATTCATTATCAACCCAGCAGTGTATTTTTTGAGTACTGAGTTCACTCCCCTCTCAGTAAAAGTGTCTTAAACACTCCTTTCCTATATGAACCCATAATGAGTGTTATATTGAGGGTGGAATTAGAAGCCAGTGTCTACATGAATAGTCTCTCTCTCTCCCTGCGCTATCTCCGGTCCAGCCGGAGCCTAGCTACAGTAATATGCAAAAGGGAAGCGTACAGTAAGCTTCTTAAGGGATTTCTTACGTCTGTACTGCCTCCAAAAAACAAATACAGAGGACTGAGTTTATAGACAAATGCAAAGGCCTAAGACAAAAAAATAGGCCAATACATATTTGAATGAAAAAGATGGTGAGAGAGAGAGGGAGGAGAGAGAGGGGGGGAGAGGGAGAGAATGAGGCTGAAAGAAGGAGAGAGAGGGAAAGAGAGAGGGGGAGAGAGAAAGAAGGGGAAAGAAAGGGAGAGAGAGAGAGAGGGAGAGCTAGATGAGTGCTAGTGACTGTGTTAGTCATTACAGACTCCTTCAGTCAGCTTCTGCTGCTGTTCCAAGGTCAGTCACGAGGCACAGTTTTGATTTCAATTTGGTTGAATTATCAACTAACGTGAATTCAACATTAAATCAACAAAAAATGTTGCCGTGTCATTGGATTTAGGTTAAAAGTATGGTGCAAAAACTATATATATTTTTTTCAGTTTTCCACATTTTTTATTGCTGATTCAAACCAGTTTTTTGCCCAGTCGATAGTGTCACTGGGGTTTCACTTCTTGTTAAGTTTCAGTTCATTGATTATTCATTAGTTGTGTAGAACCATCAATATCATCCCATATTCATGTGCGACTCGAAAGTATGAGGCTCTGAACTATCCAACTCAGGAACAATGATGAGCTTCCCACTCTTATTAACCAGTTGGAAACTCATTTTGATTTGTTTTTATATCCGTAACTGTGAAATAAGATGCATCCAGGAACTTTCCAGGTGTTTCTTTGTCCCAAGTTTCTCAGCATCCGATAAGGCAGAGAGCACATTAATGGAGCATTTTCAATATAACCAATCGCCTCAAAAACTGTTTGTATTAAGGTAAGTTACAGTGAAGTCCTGTTTAGCTCAGGAACTCAGTGACTGGGTTTGGAGGTCAGTGGATGCCAATGGCCAGAGTCCAGTCTGGAGTAAAACAGCTCTGGGGTTAGTTCCAGAGAGCTTTATCTCACTCCAGAGTCCAGTCAGGAGTAAAACAGCTCTGGGGTTAGTTCCAGAGAGCTTTATCTCACTCCAGAGTCCAGTCTGGAGTAAAACAGCTCTGGGGTTAGTTCCAGAGAGCTTTATCTCACTCCAGAGTCCAGTCAGGAGTAAAACAGCTCTGGGGTTAGTTCCAGAGAGCTTTATCTCACTCCAGAGTCCAGTCAGGAGTAAAACAGCTCTAGGGTTAGTTCCAGAGAGCTTTATCTCACTCCAGAGTCCAAACAGGAGTAAAACAGCTCTGGGGTTAGTTCCAGAGAGCTTTATCTCACTCCAGAGTCCAGTCAGGAGTAAAACAGCTCTGGGGTTAGTTCCAGAGAGCTTTATCTCACTCCAGAGTCCAGTCAGGAGTAAAACAGCTCTGGGGTTAGTTCCAGAGAGCTTTATCTCACTCCAGAGTCCAGTCAGGAGTAAAACAGCTCTGGGGTTAGTTCCAGAGAGATTTATCTCACTCCAGAGTCCAGTCAGGAGTAAAACAGCTCTGGGGTTAGTTCCAGAGAGATTTATCTCACTCCAGAGTCCAGTCAGGAGTAAAACAGCTCTGGGGTTAGTTCCAGAGAGATTTATCTCACTCCAGAGTCCAGTCAGGAGTAAAACACCTCTGGGGTTAGTTCCAGAGAGATTTATCTCACTCCAGAGTCCAGTCAGGAGTAAAACAGCTCTGGGGTTAGTTCCAGAGAGATTTATCTCACTCCAGAGTCCAGTCAGGAGTAAAACAGCTCTGGGGTTAGTTCCAGAGAGATTTATCTCACTCCAGAGTCCAGTCAGGAGTAAAACAGCTCTGGGGTTAGTTCCAGAGAGATTTATCTCACTCCAGAGTCCAGTCAGGAGTAAAACTGCTCTGGGGTTAGTTCCAGAGAGATTTATCTCACTCCAGAGTCCAGTCAGGAGTAAAACACCTCTGGGATTAGTTCCAGAGAGATTTATCTCACTCCAGAGTCCAGTCAGGAGTAAAACAGCTCTGGGGTTAGTTGCAGAGAGATTTATCTCACTCCAGAGTCCAGTCAGGAGGAAACATACTTTAATTTATAGGCATGAGCTGGCATGAGATCATTCCTAGAGACTACACCCTGACCCTTGTCCTCCCTGTTGGACTGGCTGTGTCGAGTCAGCAAATCAAACGACTCAATGGCGTGCTTCACTTTACAGTATGGGCAAAGTGATGATCCACCACAAGTTAAACTGTGTGTGTGTGTGTGTGTGTGTGTGTGTGTGTGTGTGTGTGTGTGTGTGTGTGTGTGTGTGTGTGTGTGTGTGTGTGTGTGTGTGTGTGTGTGTGTGTGTGTGTGTGTGTGTGTGTGTGTGTGTGTGTGTGTGTGTGTGTGTGTGTGTGTGTGTGTGTGTGTGTTACAGTATTATTTATTCACAATTGGAAATGCAGGGTCTTGGATACTTTTGTTCCAGCCCAGCACTAACTCACCTGATTCCAGTAATGGTGGGCAGTACATTACTGCCATCAACAGTTAGTGCCTGTAGCTCATCTGGGCTATGCTTAATGACCATTAGCGGAAAGAAAGGTTTGCGTGTTAACTTGTTGATGTAGTACTTGTAGCATGCTGAGTTCTTCAGTCAGGGTTGGATAAGCGCCATTCATATATACAGTGCATTCTGAACGTATTCAGACCCTTTACTTTTTCCTTTTTTTATGATACAAACCATATTTTAAAATGGATGAAATAGTTTTTTCCCCCTCATCAATCTACACACAATTCCTCCTAATGACAAAGAAAAAACAGGTTTCCAAAATGTTTGCTGATTAAAAAAAAACAATTGGCAGCGTTTACACCCTTGAGTCTTCTCGGGTATGATGCTTGGCACACCTGTATTTGCAGAGTTTCTCCCATTCTTGTCTGCAGATCCTCTCAAGCTCTGTCATGTTGGATGGGGAGCGTCGCTGCACAGCTATTTTCAGGTCTCTCCAGAGATGTTTGACTGGGCCCCTCAAGGACATTCAGAGACTTGTCTCGAAGCCACTCTTGCATTGTCTTGGCTGTGTGCTTAGGGTCATGGTCCTGTTGGAAGGTGAACCTTCGCCCCAGTCTGAGGTCCTGAGCACTCTGGAGCAGGTTTTCATCAAGGATCTCTCTGTGCTTTCCTTTGTTAATCTTTCCCTCGATCCTGACTAGTCTCCCAGTCCTTGCAGCTGAAAAACATCCCCACAGCATGATGCTGCCCCCACCACGTTTCACCGTAGAGATGATGCCAGGTTTCCTCCAAATGTGATGTCTGGAATCCAGGCCAAAGTGTTCAATCTTGGTTTCATCACACTAGAGAATCATGTTTCTCATGGTGTGAGAGTTTTTTAGGTGCCGTTTGGCAAACTCCAGGCAGGCTGTCATGTGCCTTTTACTGAGGAGTGTCTTCCATCTGGCCACTCTACCATAAAGGCCTGATTGGTGGAGTGCTGCAGAGATGGTTGTCCTTCTGGAAGGTTCTCCCATCTCCACAGAGGAACTCTGGAGCTCTGTCAGAGTGACCATCGGGTCTTTGTCACACCCCTGACCAAGGCCCTTCTCCCCCGATTGCTCAGTTTGGCCAGGCTGCCAGCTCTAGGAAGAGTTTTGGTGGTTCTAAACTTCTTCCATTTAAGAATGATGGAGCCCACTGTGTTCTTGGGGACCTTTAATGCTGCAGAAATGTTTTTGCACCCTTCCCCAGATCTGTGCCTCGACACAATCCTGTCTCTGTGCTCTACTGACAATTCCTTTGACCTCATAGCTTGGTTTTTGCTCTGACATGCACTGTCAACTGTGGGACCTTAAATAGACAGGTGTGTGCCTTTCCAAATCATGTCCAATTAATTGAATTTACCACAGATGGACTGCAATCAAGTTGTAGAAACATCTCAAGGATGATCAATGAACACAGGATGTACCTGTGCTCAATATCGAGTCTCATAGCAAAGGGTCTGAATACTTATATAAATACTTAAAAAAAAAAAAAATTATACATTTGCAACAATTTCTTAAAACCTGTTTTTGCTTTGTCATTGTGGGGTATTGTGTGCAGATTTATGAGGAAAAAAGTGTATTGTATCCATTTTAGAATAAGGCTGTAACGTAACAAAAAAGTCAAGGGGTCTGAATACTTTCCAAATGCACTGTAGATGCTACCTAAGCAGCCATGTCTCCCAGGGCTGTTAGCTTTCATTGCAGGTACGGGAAATGGGAGAGGTGGCTCATTCCTCGTTATCAATTTAGCATGTTGCTGAGCGGTTTGGAAGGAGAGTGGAGACACCTTCTCCAGGGTTCTGGCCAGCAGCGTTTCACTCTATTAAATGCTGTCCGGGGGCATCATTTATTAACATGATCCACGAGATGGGTGACGGGGGAGAGGGAGGAAGGTAGAGGAGAGGGAGGCAGGGAGAGACGAGGGAGGAGGGGGAGAGGGAGGCGAGGGACGATGGGGAGAGGGAGGCGGGGAGAGGAGAGGGAGGAGGGGGAGAGGGAGGCGAGGGACGAGGGGGAGAGGGAGGCAGGGAGAGGAGAGGGAGGAGGGGGAGAGGGAGGAAGGTAGAGGGGAGGCAGGCAGGGAGAGGCGAGGGAGGAGGGGGAGAGGTAGGCAGGGAGAGGAGAGGGAGGAGGGGAGAGGGAGGCGAGGGAGGAGGGAGGCAGGGAGAGGAGAGGGAGGAGGGGAGAGGGAGGAAGGTATAGGGGAGGCAGGCAGGGAGAGGCGAGGGAGGAGGGGAGAGGGAGGAAGGTATAGGGGAGGCAGGCAGGGAGAGGCGAGGGAGGAGGGGGAGAGGGAGGCAGGGAGAGGAGAGGGAGGAGGGGGAGAGGGAGGCGAGGGACGAGGGAGGCAGGGAGAGGAGAGGGAGGAGGGGGAGAGGGAGGCAGGGAGATGAGAGGGAGGAGGGAGAGAAGGAGGAAGGTAGAGGAGAGGGAGGCAGGGAGAGGCGAGGGAGGAGGGGGAGAGGGAGGCAGGGAGAGGTGAGGGAGGAGGGGGAGATGGAGGCGAGGGATGAGGGGGAGAGGGAGGCAGGGAGATGAGAGGAGAGGGAGGAGGGGGAGAGGGAGGCAGGGAGAGGAGAGGAGAGGAGGGGGAGAGGGAGGCAGGGAGAGGAGAGGGAGGAGGAGGAGAGGGAGGCAGGGGAGAGGAGAGGGAGGAGGGGAGAGGGAGGCAGGGAGAGGAGAGGGAGGAGGGGGAGAGGGAGGCAGGGAGAGGAGAGTGAGGAGGGGGAGAGGGAGGAAGGTAGAGGAGAGGGAGGCAGGGAGAGGAGAGGGAGGAGGGGAGAGGGAGGCAGGGAGAGGAGAGTAAGGAGGGGGAGAGGAAGGAAGGTAGAGGAGAGGGAGGAGGGGGAGAGGGAGGCAGGGAGAGGAGAGGGAGGAGGGGGAGAGGGAGGAAGGTAGAGGGGAGGCAGGCAGGGAGAGGCGAGGGAGGAGGGGGAGAGGGAGGCGAGGGACGAGGGGGAGAGGGAGGCAGGGAGAGGCGAGGGAGGAGGGGGAGGGGAGGCACGGAGAGGAGAGGGAGGAGGGGAGAGGGAGGCGAGGGATGAGGGAGGCAGGGAGAGGAGAGGGAGGAGGGGGAGAGGGAGGCAGGGAGATGAGAGGGAGGAGGGGGAGAGGGAGGAAGGTAGAGGAGAGGGAGGCAGGGAGAGGCGAGGGAGGAGGGGGAGAGGGAGGCGAGGGAGGAGGGGGAGAGGGAGGCAGGGAGATGAGAGGAGGGGGAGAGGGAGGCAGGGAGAGGAGAGGGAGGAGGGGGAGAGGGAGGCAGGGAGAGGCGAGGGAGGAGGGGGAGAGGGAGGCGAAGGACGAGGGGGAGAGGGAGGCAGGGAGAGGAGAGGGAGGAGGGGGAGAGGGAGGCAGGGAGAAGAGAGGGAGAGGGAAGGGAGAGGAGAGGGGGGGGGGGACTAAAGGTATTGCTGGCTAAAGGTATCCCGCCTGTCATGACACTGTCCGGGGTTTTAATTACACTGCTGTGATTGCTGCCAAAAGACTGTAACAAAGAGTGTATTTTTTAGAGGTATAGGTTTATAGAGGTTAGATAACCAACTCAACTCACTGTTTGATTTTAAAATACTGCAGCTCAGACTTTCTCTCACCCTTTTTCTCTCCCTCCCTCCCCTCTCCTCACCTCACAGCCCTTCATTCTCTAACACTCCAACAGACTTCCCTGTGTTTTATTGTGATAAAAACACTTTAATGACAGCTCGGTCTTGTAGCTCAACTTTTCAGTGTCAGTCGTTTAGGTCCTGGGGTTTGGTTAGGTCCTGGGGGCCAATTAGGCCCTGGGGTGCAGTTAGGTCCTGGGGCCCGGTTAGGTCCCATGGGGTCTAGTTAGGCCCTGGGGTGCAGTTAGGTCCTGGGGCCCGGTAAGGTCCCATGGGGTCTAGTTAGGCCCTGGGGTGCAGTTAGGTCCTGGGGGCCAATTAGGCCCTGGGGTACAGTTAGGTCCTGGGGCCCGGTTAGGTCCCATGGGGTCTAGTTAGGCCCCGGGGTGCAGTTAGGTCCTGGGGCCCGGTTAGGTCCCATGGGGTCTAGTTAGGCCCTGGGGTGCGGTTAGGTCCTGGGGCCCGGTTAGGTCCCATGGGGTCTAGTTAGGCCCTGGGGTGCGGTTAGGTCCTGGGGCCCGGTTAGGTCTTGGGATCGCATTACATCTGTCTGAAAAGCCCAGGTGCATCATCAGGGTTGTCTCATTCAGTCTGACCCCCCGGGGTCAAGTAACACACATACACACACATACATACACACACACACCAGGCCTTCATGTAACACCGTTGATCTGTGCTTCATTCTATAGTCAGTTGACTCCTGATATCTCCAGGAGTGAAAAGTATTATTTTTTTCTTAATCTATTGTTGTCTGGTACTGTCATTTTGCTAGCTTGGTCCATCTACTTTAAGTCCTGCCTGTCTTCCCAGTCGCCTACTTGGTGTTTGAACTGATGGCTGCTCATAATTTGCAGATGATTGTTGACAAATCAACCAGGATTAAAGGTCAGGGCAATTTGTGACTGTTGTTTTTTTCATAATCAGTGGCTGTATTGGAGGGAGAGTGTTTTTTCCTCTCCAAGGCAATCAGCAATTAATACCGGGAGGTGTGCTCTTCCCCTCTGCAAGGCAATTAGAAATTAGTGTTAGTATTTCAGTCTCCCCTATTTTCTCAGTGGCAGCTGTAAGCAGTGGTCACGTCGCAGAACTAAGATCGTCGCCGAAACGAAGACGGTTCTGACAGTTGTTGGAGGAAAGGAGGAGAGGAAGGCTCCACACCACTCACTCACTTGAGTACTATTTATCATTTTGCTCTTTTGTAGCTTTGGTAACTATGTGTGTGTTTTCTAAACCTGTTCGCTCCTCTTCCTGTAGGCTTTACAGACGCTCCTCTTCCTGTAGGCTTTACAGACGCTCCTCTCCCTGTAGGCTTTACAGACGCTCCTCTCCCTGTAGGCTTTACAGACGCTCCTCTTCCTGTAGGCTTTACAGACGCTCCTCTCCCTGTAGGCTTTACAGACGCTCCTCTCCCTGTAGGCTTTACAGACGCTCCTCTCCCTGTAGGCTTTACAGACGCTCCTCTTCCTGTAGGCTTTACAGACGCTCCTCTTCCTGTAGGCTTTACAGACGCTCCTCTTCCTGTAGGCTTTACAGACGCTCCTCTTCCTGTAGGCTTTACAGACGCTCCTCTTCCTGTAGGCTTTACAGACGCTCCTCTTCCTGTAGGCTTTACAGGCGCTCCTCTTCCTGTAGGCTTTACAGACGCTCCTCTTCCTGTAGGCTTTACAGACGCTCCTCTTCCTGTAGGCTTTACAGACGCTCCTCTTCCTGTAGGCTTTACAGACGCTCCTCTTCCTGTAGGCTTTACAGACGCTCCTCTTCCTGTAGGCTTTACAGACGCTCCTCTCCCTGTAGGCTTTACAGACGCACCTCTCCCTGTAGGCTTTACAGACGCTCCTCTCCCTGTAGGCTTTACAGACGCACCTCTCCCTGTAGGCTTTACAGACGCTCCTCTCCCTGTAGGCTTTACAGACGCTCCTCTTCCTGTAGGCTTTACAGACGCTCCTCTTCCTGTAGGCTTCACAGACGCTCCTCTCCCTGTAGGCTTTACAGACGCTCCTCTTCCTGTAGGCTTTACAGATGCTCCTCTCCCTGTAGGCTTTACAGACGCTCCTCTTCCTGTAGGCTTTACAGACGCTCCTCTCCCTGTAGGCTTTACAGACGCTCCTCTTCCTGTAGGCTTTACAGACGCTCCTCTTCCTGTAGGCTTCACAGACGCTCCTCTCCCTGTAGGCTTTACAGACGCTCCTCTTCCTGTAGGCTTTACAGACGCTCCTCTTCCTGTAGGCTTTACAGACGCTCCTCTTCCTGTAGGCTTTACAGACGCTCCTCTTCCTGTAGGCTTTACAGACGCTCCTCTTCCTGTAGGCTTTACAGACGCTCCTCTTCCTGTAGGCTTTACAGACGCTCCTCTTCCTGTAGGCTTTACAGACGCTCCCCACCCCTTGTCTGCAACCCTTCTAATTAATGTACCCTGTGGGCACAACCCATGTGGAATTCCGGTTCTCTGGCAGCGTTTGAACTGCTGATCTGCGGTCAAGAATACAGAGTTCATCTCAGCCTATGATGCCCTTCAGTCCTTTGACTTTTTGGCCCTGATGGAAACATGGATCACCCCAGAGAACACTGTTACTCCAGCTGCTCTCTCTTCATCTGACTACTGTTTCTCTCAGTCTGAAAGCATCTGGTCGTTGTGGTGTTGGCACATGTCTACTCATTTCTCCCAAGGGAAGATTTGTCTTTTCTCCCTCACCCACCTGTCCATCTCCTCAATTTAATCGCATGCTGTCACTGTCACACAAGAGCTTAACATTGTTGTCATCTATTTCCCACCAGGTGCCCTTAGAGTCGTTCTGAGCGATTAACAAAAGTTACTTATTTTTTTCTTTCTGGTTATTAAACAACTAATTGACCGAAGTCGGTTGAATTATTTGAATTCCATTTCACCCCCCCAAAAATTGTGAGCTCAATGTGCACATTGCAGAGCTTCTGTAGCTTCTCTAGTTGTAGTTTCAACAAGCCAATATTCTACATAGTTTTGCGCATAAAACGTGGTAATTAACTACAATGACCATAATCCATTGAACATCTACTTATCCGGTCTGTTTCTTTTATGCCTGATTTGGAAAAGAGAAGAATGCGTGATCGTGAG
This sequence comes from Oncorhynchus keta, assembly GCF_023373465.1. Classification (NCBI taxonomy): domain Eukaryota; kingdom Metazoa; phylum Chordata; class Actinopteri; order Salmoniformes; family Salmonidae; genus Oncorhynchus; species Oncorhynchus keta. Next base: position 16,252,660 of record NC_068421.1, on the reverse strand, counting down.
GGACAGGGTTGAGGAGTAACAGATTACATATAATCCATTACATTAAGGGATTTGTATTTTTTTTACTGTAATCCGTTACATTACCAGCAAAAATATTGTAATCAGATTACAGATACGTTTGAAAAACTAGATGATTACTTTGAGGATTATTTTTAAATTCAGAAAGAATGTTTGCAAAAAAAAATATTTTACACTTCTCTTTTTTCTCAATAACTTTCAAATCTGCATTGAAAAAATGTGCAAGTTTAAATTTGTTCAACGTGAGCGAGTCAGACCATAAGTCAGAGACAACTATGATGACACACCAAATGTGTTTGATAGACCACAGGAATTGCATTTTGTAGGCAACAGTTCAAGATATGTCTTCCAATGGTGCGACTGCTGTCAGCATCCAAAGATGATCCAACTTGAATAAACTCTTGGGAGGTAAGGATGACAGTAGTGGTGTAGTCTACAGCGATACGGATATCACTTATTATTGATATCTATATAACTCATTGATGTGAATCACACTGCTGCTCTCTCATTTAGCTATTTGCGCCTTACGGATTGTGGTTGATGTGGATGGTTGTTCACAAATCTAAATGTGTATTTGAACCCAATAATGGTTGAATTCAAGATGTCTAAGCTGCCTATCAATCATAATTTTTGAAACCAGTGGACAGTCAGTGAAAAATGCGCTCTTGCAACAGCTACATACTGTGAACCTCTTCCCAAGGAATAAAAGTGAGGCTTTTATTGCTCAATCTAATTCATGCTGATAAAAAAACAGAACAGAACAGCGCAAACTGGCTCTAACCAGAATAGAAAGAGGAGTGGGAGGCCCCGGTGCACAACTGAGCAAGAGGACAAGTACATTAGAGTGTCTAGTTTGAGAAACAGACGCCTCACAAGTCCACAACTGGAAGCTTGTTTTGAGGGTACTACTCAATGAAGCTGCCAGTTGAGAACTTGTGAGGCATTTGTTTCTCCAACTAGACACTCTAATGTACTTGTCCTCTTGCTCAGTTGTTCACCAGGGCCTCCCACTCCTCTTTCTATTCTGGTTAGTGCCAGTTTGCGCCATTCTGTGAAGGGAGTAGTACACAGCGTTGTATGAGATTTTCAGTTTCTTGGCAATTTCTCGCATGGAATAGCCTTCATTCATCAGAACAAGAATAGACTGATGAGTTTCAGAAGAAAGGTCTTTGTTTCTGGCCATTTTGAGCCTGTAATCGAACCCACAAATGCTCCAGATACTCAACTAGCCTAAAGAAGGCCAGTTTTATTGCTTCTTTAATCAGAACAACAGTTGTCAGCTGTGCTAACATAATTGCAAAAGGGTTTTCTAATGATCAATTAGCCTTTAAAAATGAAAATCTTGGATTAGCTAACACAACGTGCCATTGGAAAACAGGAGTGATGGTTGCTGATAATGGGCCTCTGTACGCCTACTTAGATATTCCATAAAAAACAACAGTTTCCAGCTACAACAGTCATTTACAACATCAGCAATGTCTACATTGTATTTTTCTTTTTCAATTTAAAGTTTTATTAAGTTTTCTTGTTTTTCAATTAACAAACAAAACACATTCCACATTCACAGATGTGACAGGCTTAAAAAAAAAGTTAAAATATAATAATAATAATTTAAAAAAATACAATAAAAAAAATAAAAAAATAATTAAATAATAAAATCATTTTTTGTTGGTATATATATATCGTTCTTGATTCGATCCAGGAGTGGAAGATAATTTTCTTTGAAAAGGCTATTCAGATCTGGTGTTATGAAGATCCCGAGGTATTGAAACCCCTGTGTTTTCCATTGGAAAGTACATAGTGTCTTCATAGAGTTGGTGAGTGTAATATTGAGAGGGCAGACGGTGGATTTGGTAAAACTGATCTTATAACCTGAAAACTTGTCATACTGAGCAATTGTGTCTAAAATGAGAGGGAGGGATTTCTCAGGGTTGGATATGTAGAGCAAGACATTATCCGCGTAAAGTGAAATCTTGTGCTGCAGGCCACCTGCAGAAACACCCATAATACTTGGATTGCTCCTTATCAGCTCTGCCAGAGGCTCCGCCCCAACAAGTAGAGCAGGGGCGACAGCGAGCACCCTTGTCTTGTGCCCCGTTCCAGAGGGAATCTGTTAGAGTTCAGTCCATTAGTAGTCACCATGGCATTTGGATAAGAGTATAGTGATTTGATCCATTTAATAATTGAACTTTTCTAAGACTGAAAACAGAAAGCTCCACTCCATCCTGTCAAACGCCTTCTCAGCATCCAGTGAAGCCAGCAGGACAGTGGTCTTCTGTGCGTTTACTTGATCAATAATATCAAAAAGACGGCGAGTATTATCAGAAGAGTATCTGTCTCTAATAAATCCAGTTTGGTCCGCTTTTATTATTTTGGGAAGAAGAGTGTTTAGTCTTTTGGCGAGCAATTTGGTAATTATTTTGTATTCAAAATCCAACAAGCTTATGGGCCGGAAGGACGAGCAGGATTGGGGTTCCTTGTCCTTTTTGAGCAACACTGTAATGCAAGCTGTGTGCATTAAGTCTGGGAGAATTCCGTTTTTGCAAAAATCCTTCAGCATTGGCATGAAGATAGGGCTGAGCTGGGGCCAAAAATCTTTGTAGAACTCTCTGGGGAATCCATCTGGGCCTGGGGACTTATTAGGTGGCATGGAGGTAATTGCCTCCAGGATCTCCTCAGGAGTGAAGGGGGAGTTGAGATCTTCTTGGTCGGTCTCTGATAGTTTAGGTAGCGAGATTCCCACTAGGAAGGAGTGGAGTTCTGCCTCCATGTGTTTTCTCTCAGAGGTATATAGTTTGCAGTAAAAATCATGAAAAGTTAAATTGATCTTTTTTGGGTCATATGTGACCTCGTCCTCTGCTGTTCGGATAGCCATGATTGTACGCTCTGACTGCTCCTTTTTAAATTGGTAAGCAAGCAATCTACTGGGCCTATTGCTATACTCATGGTATTTCTGTTTTTTTTATCTCCCGAGTGTAGTCCAAATTCAGTTTGGCTTTGGCTGCTTTAAGATGACTCCAGGAGGTGCTGTCTGGGGATTGTTTATGTATTTTTTCACATAATTCCAGCTCCCTCTCAAGATTCCATTGCTTTTTTCTTAGAGGAAGCATATGCAATTAGATGACCTCTTAGTGTGGCTTTAGCAGCGTCCCACATTGTGGCCGGAGAAACAGGAGAATCTTTATTGTCTTGTGTGTAGTTGTCTATCCATGTAGTTACCAATGTATGGAACACTTTGTTTGATAGCATGGAGGTGTTGAAGTTCCAGCTCTTTGACCTCGGGATGTTTTTGCAGAGGTCCAAGCAGAGGTGGACAAAGGCGTGATCTGAAAGTGCTATGGGTCCGATTGTACATGTGGCTGAATTTATGAAACTCTTTGGGATAAAAATGTAATCTATACGGGAGTAGGTGTTATGGACATTAGAGTAGTATGTATAGTTCATAGATGAGCTATTTGTCTCTCTCCAGATATCTATCAGTCCCATCTCTTTAGTAAGAGAGTTCAACATCTTTGCAGATCTCGGATTTGTGGTGGGGACTTGAGATGATTTGTCTTGGGTTGGGTTAAGAGTACAATTAAAATCTCCGTCCACCACGCCAAAGGAAACACAATGCTCATTGAACAGGGTTATCATTTTTGACATGAAGGCAGAAGTATCTGTGTTTGGGGCGTATATGTTTAAGATAGTAATTGGTTGATCATATAGTGACCCAGTTATCAAAATAAATCTCCCCTCTGGATCAGATACGTTTTTGTCAATTATGAATGGAACATTCTTATGGATAAGTACGGCTGTGCCTCTACTGTTTGATTTGAAAGATGAGAAATACACCTGTCCCACCCAAGCTCTGCGGAGTTTGGCATGTTCAGCATCACAGAGGTGTGTCTCTTGTAATAGCGCAATGTCTGCTTTTTCCTTTTTTAGAGCACATAGTATCTTTTTCCGTTTTATTGCATGCCCTAGACCATGGCAGTTCCATGTCAATAGATTTAAGGTACTAGTCATCGTCATCGAACAGTAATCGAACTTTAGTGCAAGTCATCTCTGGGTAAAAGTGGATAGTAATTACAGCTGCGTTCACATAAAAGGAAAATAAATGGTGTACATAAAATAATGATCTCTGAACACCCCAGCCGAGTTCCCAAACAACTCGACACATCTTGTTGGATCTATTACCCCCCAGCTCAGTCTCAATTCTGTGTTCTGAAAAAAACTAAAAACCGTGAACAGTCAGCAACGCACAACGTCTCCCTCTCCCCACCAAGGAAATGCCTCATCCTCTCCACCCCACATTGAGTAAATGACACAGTATCCCCCGTCCAGACCACACTAAAAGAGGGAGAAAATAAAATCAATAGCCCAGCCTACATATACCTCCCCCAAGGGACATAGGGAACCCCAAGTAATAATAGCAACAAAAAAACAGGGAAATAAAAGTAGGCTGAAACATTAGTAGGCCTAGGTTAGGCTATACAGCCCATCCCTCTCAGTTAAAGGAAAATAAATATAAATTGGACGGCTATAATGACATTTAGCGGGGCGGGTGGGTCAATGGATATCGGCTATATGTTGTCTTACCTCCTTTAGTAATAGCATTAATCGCATTTAGTTATTGGTCTGTTTCTCATTGGCCAGGATTGTCTTTCAAAAAACGGTTTGCATTTTCGGGAGTTTTGAAGTGTCGCAAGGCTCCTTGGTGAAGAATCCTGAGCTCGTTTGGGTATTTGAATCCCCTGAAGATGCCTCAGTCAATGGAGTATTTCTTCACTTCGTCAAACTCTTGGAGCTTTCAGCGTATTCCAGTTGACAGGACCTGGTGTAAAGTGAGTTTGGCGTTTCCCACTGTGATGGGTTGTTTTTCGCCGCCTGTAGGACTCGTTCCTTGTCGGTGAATCTCAGGAAACCTATGGTGATTGGGCGCGGTGGTTGTCTGGCTGTTGGTGGAGGCCTTAGTGCTCGGTGAGCTCTCTCCAGTTCTATGGGCCTGTCGGTGGATAGGTGGAGCCACTCGGGAAGTCTGTCTTGCAGTTAGCGGATCAGTGGCATGATTCCCTCTTCTTTTTCGCCCAGATTTAATAGAACAAAATTATTCCTTCGCCCCCTGTTTTCCAGGTCCTCTGTTTTCTCTTCCAGATGCTCGATATTCTTTTTAGCATATGCTATTGTTTCCATGGCATCTGTCAATAAGTTTTCCATGGATGGGATTCGCCCCTCTGCCTCGTCCAGGCGCCCCGCGTTTATGGTTATCTTGTTGTTGATGTCAGGCAAAGCGTTTTCGAGGATTGTCACCTTGCCCCCTATCGCACTGAGCTGAGAATTAATGGCATGTAATTTAGTGTTGAGTTCTGTACGTTGGGATCTCAACTCAGAAAGGATGTCTTCGACAGAGTGCGAGGTTGGTATTCGTTGGGCCTCGGGGAGGGAGCGGGTTCTCTTGCTCCTGGCTAATGGCGCTAGTTTTTTCTGAAGCTAGCTTCTTCTTGGAGGCTTTTTCCATCGCTAAAGCTCGAGTCCGGGTAAAAATGTCACCTGTAGTGTCTCCTTTTGTAGCCGCCATGACTTTTTCTTACTAAAGCTAAATGAGTTTGAACTTGGAGTGGAGGTAAGATTAGGAATTGGAAACTACTTGTGCGAAGCTCTTAGTTCATGCGGCCATCTCGTTCAAGGGTCACGTGATCCCCCTACGTTGTATTTTTGATCAATTTGATCTTATTTCAATGGACACAAAATGTGCTTTTCTTTCAAAAGCAAGGACATTTGTAAGTGAATCCAAACTTTTGAAAGGCAGTGTATATACTTTATATCCATTGATTGTTGAATAATATAACTTATACATGCCTCATGAGCTCAGTTCAACTGACACACTCCACGAGAACCCAAAATATAAGCTTGTTTTTCTCCATGTTTGTAAACATTGTAAATGCCTCATAACATGGTTAAAACAATCATTTGATATCATGGATGGTCAGTCCTTGCATCCATATCTCTGTCTATTATAAATGCAACTGAGTGGTTACCTTACTCCAGGCCCATCCCTCAGCTTTTTACCAAAACAGTGGAGGGGAGTCCATTTTGTTATTGTTTCATCTGTGGATTTGCCCTTTAAACAGCTGCATATTATCAAGATATCAAAGTGTCACCAACTAAAAGGTAAACAATAGGCCTGTAGCAAATGCAGCATATGGCATCATTTCCCCATGTAAATATCACTTTTCAGCAGTGGTCAAAACATGCCATTCCATGAGCGCAGCATTTATATTTAAACTCAAATCAATGAGCCCAATCAGTCCTCCATGACAACAAAATCATAAACAACAGAGTACGGCTGGCTAATAAGTCGTTCATTTTGGGGTCATGCTCAAGTAAAACACTTTGGTTAATCTATACTTCCAAGTCCTATTCTTGAAGATCAAAGGGTATAACATTTATTGGAATGACTGGAATTCTGATAGCCTTTGGTTTTTAAAGTAACAATATAATTTAATCATATTATTCTATGTAGTAGAAAGCGATGGGTTAGAAGAAGCCTACATACTGTAACCAACACATAAAGTAAAATGTAACATCTATATATAGCCAGCTATGTAAACTTTAACATTGATTTATCCTGCAATAGATGTTGTTCAATTGGTAACATACATTTTTGTCTTCCAATGCCTCTTAAGGGAAAGTAATCTAAAAGTAACTGAATATAATCAGATTACATTACTGAGTTTGGGTAATCCAAAAGTTATGTTACTGATTACAATTTTGAACAGGTAACTAGTAAGGGATTACATTTAGAAACTAGCCCTACCCAAACTTGGTGAGGTGATTTATAGAGCAGCTGTTGCTTCGCAAGGTATCTCTTCCTGAAAATACATGATCTAAGTGATTGATAGTTGGTATTCAGCAGTCATAAGAGTATACCTTAGAACTACTAAAATAGTGAGTTTTTCAGACAGCATAGGCAGCAGCTTTATAGAGATGAGATACTGACTTGGAATGAAATAATAAAGTCATCAGATAAAACAAATGTACTATACACAACTGAAATATAATGGTAATAAATTATGGTTAATAAGTGATCACAACCATCATGGGATTTTTATTAATTGCTTTATTCTGTTACAGTATTTAACCCAAATATTTGAGATCGAAACCAAACCGACCTCAAAAAGCACTACTCACTCATCACCACCTTAGAGTTCCTCAATGAGCTTGACACCTTGATTAGCTCATTTTCTTATGGCGGCTTACCGCTCTTTGTACTTCGCAACTTCAACCTCCGGACGTCTGCCTTCGATTAATTTATTTTCAACTCTCTCTTTCCCCTCCTTGCCTCTTTTGACCTCATCCTTTTCCAGTCCCCTCCCACTCACAAGGCAGGCAATACACTTGACCTCATCCTTTTCCAGTCCCCCCCCACTCACAAGGCAGGCAATACACTTGACCTCATCCTTTTCCAGTCCCCTCCCACTCACAAGGCAGACAATACACTTGACCTCATCCTTTTCCAGTCCCCTCCCACTCACAAGGCCGGCAATACACTTGACCTCATCCTTTTCCAGTCCCCTCACACTCACAAGGCAGACGATACACTTGACCTCATCCTTTTCCAGTCCCCTCCCACTCACAAGGCCGGCAATACACTTGACCTCATCCTTTTCCAGTCCCCTCACACTCACAAGGCAGACGATACACTTGACCTCATCCTTTTCCAGTCCCCTCCCACTCACAAGGCCGGCAATACACTTGACCTCATCCTTTTCCAGTCCCCTCCCACTCACAAGGCCGGCAATACACTTGACCTCATCCTTTTCCAGTCCCCTCCCACTCACAAGGCCGGCAATACACTTGACCTCATCCTTTTCCAGTCTCAAGGCAAGCAATACACTTGACCTCATCTTTACTAGAGGCTGTTCACCTACTAATCTCACTGCAACCCCCCTCCAGGTCTCTGATCAATACTTTGTTTCCTTTTCTGTCTCCCTTTCCTCCAACCATAACCACTCAGCCCCTACCCAGAAGGTCATGCGCAGTCGTAATCTTCACTCTCTCTCTCCCACTACTCTCTCCTCTTCTATCCTGTCATCTCTCCCTTCTGCTAAATCCTTCTCCCTCCTGTCTCCTGATTCGGACCCTAAGCTCCTCCCTTTTTGCCTCCTATGACTCGCACTGTCCCCTTTCCTCCCAGTCAACTCGGCCCTCCCCTCCTGCTCCATTGCTGAGTGACTCATTGCGAGCTTACTGAACAGGGCTGCAGGCAGCTAAGCAAAAATGCAGGAAGACTAAACTCCTTTCACTCCCTCCTCTCTATGTTCTCTTGCTCTGTTTCCACTGCTAAAGCCACTTTACATCACTCAAAATTTCAAGCTTCTGCCTCTAACCCTAGGAAACTCTTTTCCACAGTCTCCTCCCTCCTTAATCCTCCAGCCTTGTCAACCACTTTGAAAAGAAGGTTGACAACATGTGCTCCTCATTCCCTCAGCCTATTGAGTCCACTGGTCCCAGTCACACTGAACTACCTTATGCCTTGGCCTCTTTCTCTCCTCTCTCCAGATGAAATCCTGCGACTAGTGAGGTCCGGCCGCCCGACAGCTTGCCTGCTCGTCCCCCTCCATTTCTGGAGACCTTCTTCCCTCATTAACTCATCCTTGACCACTGGCTGCTCCCCATCTGACTTCAATATGGCCCAAGTTGCTCCCCTGCTCAAGAAACCAACAGTCAACTTAAGCGTGCTGTCCAATTTTCTCGATAATTTTCTTGACCCTAACCAGTTGGCCTTCAAGACTTTTTAAATTTTACTAAGCAAGTCAGTTAAAGAACAAATTCTTATTTTCAATGACGGCCTCGGAACAGTGGTTTAACTGCCTTGTTCAGGGGCAGAACAACAGATTCTTACCTTGTCAGCTCAGGGATTCGATCTTGCAACCTTTCGGTTACTGGTCCAACGCTCTAACCACTAGGCTACCTGCCGCCCCAGGGTCAGTCAAGATGGGGCAGTCAACTGAGACCACTCTACTCTGTGTCACGGTGGCTCTCCCCACTGCCAAAGCTGACTCTCTCTCCTCTGTTCTCATCCTCCTAAATCTATCAGCTGCCTTCCACACCGTGAACCATCAGATCCTCCTCTCCAACCGCTCTGGGCTGGGCGTCCCAGGCTCTGTACACTCTTGGATTGCATCCTACCTGGCAGGCCACTCCTACCAGGTGATGTGGAGAGGACCTCTGTGTCTGCACCACATACCCTCACTACTGGTGTCCCCCAGGGCTCGGTTGTATGCCCCCCCCACTTGTCTCTAAACACCAAGTCACTCAGCTCCGTCATATCCTCACATGGTCTCTCTTATCATTGCTATTCGGATGACATCCAACTACTTCCAAAACATCTGAAACCCTACCTTTTCAAAGACTATCTTAAGTAATCCAACAGTGCCCCCCCCCCCCACACACACACATTGGCTTACTGTAATTATCAATGAGCTGGGAGGGGGGAGGAGAGATTGAGGGAAGAGCTGGTGGTGAAAAGTCATGGGATCTGAAAAGTGTAGCTAGAAGAAATTACAGAAAATACACACATCAAAATATAAATACAAAAGAAAAAGAAAAACAGTCATTCCTCAGTAACAAAGGCTTCTCATTGGCCAAACCGTTGCTACATGGACACTTTGGCCATGTCTTAACAGTGCTTAACAGTAGTCTCCTTTCTATTATTCGGTATACCCTGCATCTTATATCTGTTGGGTGTGTGTACTACACCAACTGTGACTGTGAAACAGAATGAGTCAAGAGTGAAGGTCAGAGTCATTTAAAGGGGTTTCAGACTCCTAGGAGTGCAGGAGTGGAGGAGAGAGATAGTGTCCTATTGTCTCAGACAAAGTAGAGATAGAAGGCAAAGAGATAAAAAGAGTGAGCAATGAGGCACAAGTGAAGGAGAGGTAGAAAGAAAACGGATAAAGACAGATCGAGAGATTGCGAGTGACGTACAATTTGCTTTCACAGCATATATGTGTACGTGTGTGTGCCTGCAAGACCGTGCGTGTGTGTCTTCAAGTGCAAATATGTGTGTATGTAAGGTAAAAATGTATTGCTACTGGAGTGGGATCTATCCTGTCCTTACACAGTGACACAATGAATACTTTAAGCAATAAGGCACAAGGGGGTGTGGTATATGGCCAATATACTACGGCGAAGGGCAGTTCTTATGCACAACCCAACACGGAGTGCCTGGATACAGCTGTGGTATATTGGCCTTATACCATAAACCCCCGAGGTGCCTTATTGCTATTATAAACTGGTTACCAACGTAATTAGAGCAGTAAAAATACATGTTTTGTCATACCCGTGGTATACGGTCTGATATACCAAGGTTGTCAGCCAATCAGCATTCAGGGTTCGAACCATCCAGTTTATAATTTCAAGTCTTTCCCTGTCCTCTCCAGTTAATCTAGATACATACTCATAGATGAAGTTTCCCCCTCACCCGAACACCTCTCTTCCTCCTCATCCTCCGATTCCCTGTCCCTCGCTCCTCGTCTTCCCCGTCCCTCGCTCCAAGTCTTCCCCGTCCCTCGCTCCTCGTCTTCCTCGCTCCTCGTCTTCCCAGTCCCTCGCTCGTCATCTTCCCCCTCCCTCGCTCCTCGTCTTCCCCGTCCCTCACTCATCGTCTTCCTCGTCCCTCGCTCCTAATCTTCCCCGTCCCTCACTCCTCTTCTTCCTCGCCCCTCGCTCCTCGTCTTCCCCGTCCATCGCTCCTAGTCTTCCCCGCCCCTCGCTCCTCGTCTTCCCCGTTCCTCGCTCCTCGTCTTCCCCGTCCCTCGCTCCTCGTCTTCCCCGTCCCTCGCTCCTAGTCTTCCCCGTCCCTCGCTCCTCGTCTTCCTCGCTCCTCGTCTTCCCAGTCCCTCGCTCGTCATCTTCCCCCTCCCTCGCTCCTTGTCTTCCCCGTCCCTCGCTCCTCGTCTTCCCCGTCCCTCGCTCCTCGTCTTCCCCGTCCCTCGCTCCTCGTCTTCCCCGTCCCTCGCTCCTCGTCTTCCCCGTCCCTCGCTCCTGGTCTTCCCCGTCACTCGCTCCTCGTATTCCCAGTTCCTCGCTCCTAGTCTTCCCCGTCCCTCGCTCCTCATCTTCCTCGCTCCTCGTCTTCCCCGTCCCTCGCTCCTCGTCTTCCTCGCTCCTCATCTTCCCCGTCCCTCGCTCCTCGTCTTCATGTCCCTCACTCCTCGTCTTCCTCGCTCCTCATCTTCCAGTCCCTCGCTCCTCATCTTCCCCGTCCCTCGCTCCTCGTCTTCCCCGTCCCTCGCTCCTCGTATTCCCAGTTCCTCGCTCCTCGTCTTCCCCGTCCCTCGCTCCTCGTCTTCCCCGTCCCTCGCTCCTCGTCTTCCCCGTCCCTCGCTCCACGTCTTCCCCGTCCCTCGCTCCACGTCTTCCTCGCTCCTCGTCTTCCCCGTCCCTCGCTCCTCGTCTTCCCCGTCCCTCGCTCCTTGTCTTCTCGTCCCTCACTCCTAGTCTTCCCCGTCCCTCGCTCCTCGTCTTCCTCGCTCCTCGTCTTCCCAGTCCCTCGCTCGTCATCTTCCCCCTCCCTCGCTCCTCGTCTTCCCCGTCCCTCGCTCCTCGTCTTCCCGTCCTTGCTCCTCGTCTTCCCAGTTCCTCGCTCCTCGTCTTCCCCGTCCCTCGCTCCTCGTCTTCCCCGTCCCTCGCTCCTCGTCTTCCCCGTTCCTCACTCCTCGTCTTCCTCGCGACTCATCTTCCAGTCCCTCGCTCCTCATCTTCCCCGTCCCTCGCTCCTCGTCTTCCCCGTCCCTCGCTCCTCGTCTTCCCAGTCCCTCGCTCCTCGTCTTCCCCGTCCCTCGCTCCTCGTCTTCCCCGTCCCTCGCTCCTCGTCTTCCCGTCCCTCGCTCCTCGTCTTCCCCGTCCCTCGCTCCTCGTCTTCCCCGTCCCTCGCTCCTCGTCTTCCCCGTCCCTCGCTCCTCGTCTTCCCCGTCCCTCGCTCCTCGTCTTCCCCGTCCCTCGCTCCTCGTCTTCCCCGTCCCTCGCTCCTCGTCTTCCCCGTCCTTGCTCCTCGTCTTCCCAGTCCCTCGCTCCTCGTCTTCCCCGTCCCTCGCTCCTCATCTTCCCCGTCCCTCGCTCCTCGTCTTCCCCGTTCCTCACTCCTCGTCTTCCTCGCTCCTCATCTTCCAGTCCTCGCTCCTCATCTTCCCCGTCCCGCGCTCCTCGTCTTCCCCGTCCCTCGCTCCTCGTATTCCCAGTTCCTCGCTCCTCGTCTTCCCCGTCCCTCGCTCCTCGTCTTCCCCGTCCCTCGCTCCTCGTCTTCCCCGTCCCTCGCTCCTCGTCTTCCCCGTCCCTCGCTCCTCGTCTTCCCCGTCCCTCGCTCCTCGTCTTCCCCGTCCCTCGCTCCTCGTCTTCCTCGCTCCTCGTCTTCCCCGTCCCTCACTCCTCGTCTTCCACGTCCCTCGCTCCTCTTCTTCCCCGTCCCTCGCTCCTCGTCTTCCCCGCCCCTCGCTCCTCGTCTTCCCCGTCCCTCGCTCCTCGTCTTCCCGTCCCTCGCTCCTCGTCTTCCCCGTCCCTCGCTCCTAGTCTTCCCCGTCCCTCGCTCCTCGTCTTCCTCGCTCCTCGTCTTCCCAGTCCCTCGCTCGTCATCTTCCCCCTCCCTCGCTCCTTGTCTTTCCCGTCCCTCGCTCCTCGTCTTCCCCGTCCCTAGTTCCTCGTCTTCCCAGTTCCTCATTCCTCGTCTTGCCCGTCCCTCGCTCCTCATCTTCCCCGTCCCTCGCTCCTGGTCTTCCCCGTCCCTCGCTCCTCGTATTCCCAGTTCCTCGCTCCTAGTCTTCCCCGTCCCTCGCTCCTCATCTTCCTCGCTCCTCGTCTTCCCCGTCCCTCGCTCCTCGTCTTCCTCGCTCCTCATCTTCCCCGTCCCTCGCTCCTCGTCTTCATGTCCCTCACTCCTCGTCTTCCTCGCTCCTCATCTTCCAGTCCCTCGCTCCTCATCTTCCCCGTCCCTCGCTCCTCGTCTTCCCCGTCCCTCGCTCCTCGTATTCCCAGTTCCTCGCTCCTCGTCTTCCCCGTCCCTCGCTCCTCGTCTACCCCGTCCCTCGCTCCTCGTCTTCCCCGTCCCTCGCTCCTCGTCTTCCCCGTCCCTCGCTCCACGTCTTCCTCGCTCCTCGTCTTCCCCGTCCCTCGCTCCTCGTCTTCCCCGTCCCTCGCTCCTTGTCTTCTCGTCCCTCACTCCCTAGTCTTCCCGTCCCTCGCTCCTCGTCTTCCTCGCTCCTCGTCTTCCCCGTCCCTCGCTCCTTGTCTTCTCCTCTCTCACTCCTAGTCTTCCCCGTCCCTCGCTCCTCGTCTTCCCCGTCCCTAGCTCCTCGTCTTCCCAGTTCCTCGCTCCTCGTCTTGCCCGTCCCTCGCTCCTCATCTTCCCCGTCCCTCGCTCCTGGTCTTCCCCGTCCCTCGCTCCTCGTATTCCCAGTTCCTCGCTCCTAGTCTTCCCCGTCCCTCGCTCCTCATCTTCCTCGCTCCTCGTCTTCCCCGTCCCTCGCTCCTCGTCTTCCTCGCTCCTCATCTTCCCCGTCCCTCGCTCCTCGTCTTCATGTCCCTCACTCCTCGTCTTCCTCGCTCCTCGTCTTCCAGTCCCCCGCTCCTCATCTTCCCCGTCCCTCGCTCCTCGTCTTCCCCGTCCCTCGCTCCTCGTCTTCCCCGTCCCTCGCTCCTCGTCTTCCCCGTCCCTCGCTCCTCGTCTTCCCCGTCCCTCGCTCCTCGTCTTCCCCGTTCCTCGCTCCTCGTCTTCCCCGTCCCTCGCTCCACGTCTTCCTCGCTCCTCGTCTTCCCCGTCCCTCGCTCCTCGTCTTCCCCGTCCCTCACTCCTTGTCTTCTCGTCCCTCACTTCTAGTCTTCCCCGTCCCTCGCTCCTCGTCTTCCTCGCTCCTCGTCTTCCCCGTCCCTCGCTCCTCATCTTCCCCGTCCCTCGCTCCTCGTCTTCCCCGTCCCTCGCTCCTCGTCTTCCCGTCCTTGCTCCTCGTCTTCCCAGTTCCTCGCTCCTCGTCTTCCCCGTCCCTCGCTCCTCGTCTTCCCCGTCCCTCGCTCCACGTCTTCCTCGCTCCTCGTCTTCCCCGTCCCTCGCTCCTCGTCTTCCCCGTCCCTCGCTCCTTGTCTTCTCGTCCCTCACTCCTAGTCTTCCCCGTCCCTCGCTCCTCGTCTTCCTCGCTCCTCGTCTTCCCCGTCCCTCGCTCCTTGTCTTCTCGTCCCTCACTCCTAGTCTTCCCCGTCCCTCGCTCCTCGTCTTCCCCGTCCCTAGCTCCTCGTCTTCCCAGTTCCTCGCTCCTCGTCTTGCCCGTCCCTCGCTCCTCATCTTCCCCGTCCCTCGCTCCTGGTCTTCCCTGTCCCTCGCTCCTCGTATTCCCAGTTCCTCGCTCCTAGTCTTCCCCGTCCCTCGCTCCTCGTCTTCATGTCCCTCACTCCTCGTCTTCCTCGCTCCTCATCTTCCAGTCCCTCGCTCCTCATCTTCCCCGTCCCTCGCTCCTCGTCTTCCCCGTCCCTCGCTCCTCGTATTCCCAGTTCCTCGCTCCTCGTCTTCCCCGTCCCTCGCTCCTCGTCTTCCCCGTCCCTCGCTCCTCGTCTTCCCCGTCCCTCGCTCCTCGTCTTCCCCGTCCCTCACTCCTAGTCTTCCCCGTCCCTCGCTCCTCGTCTTCCTCGCTCCTCGTCTTCCCCGTCCCTCGCTCCTCATCTTCCCCCTCCCTCGCTCCTCATCTTCCCCATCCCTCGCTCCTCGTCTTCCCCGTCCCTCGCTCCTCGTCTTCCCAGTCCCTCGCTCCTCGTCTTCCCGTCCCTCGCTCCTCGTCTTCCCCGTCCCTCGGTCCTCGTCTTCCCCGTTCCTCACTCCTCGTCTTCCTCGCTCCTCATCTTCCAGTCCCTCGCTCCTCATCTTCCCCGTCCCTCGCTCCTCGTCTTCCCCGTCCCTCGCTCCTCGTCTTCCCCGTCCCTCGCTCCTCGTCTTCCCCGTCCCTCGCTCCTCGTCTTCCCCGTCCCTCGCTCCTCGTCTTCCCCGTCCCTCGCTCCTCGTCTTCCCCGTCCCTCGCTCCTCGTCTTCCCCGTCCCTCGCTCCTCGTCTTCCCCGTCCCTCGCTCCCCGTCTTCCTCGCTCCTCGTCTTCCCCGTCCCTCGCTCCTCGTCTTCCCCGTCCCTCGCTCCTCGTCTTCCCCGTCCCTCGCTCCTCGTCTTCCCCGTCCCTCGCTCCTCGTCTTCCCGTCCCTCGTCTTCCCCGTCCCTCGCTCCTCGTCTTCCCGTCCCTCGTCTTCCCCGTCCCTCGCTCCTCGTCTTCCCCGTTCCTCACTCCTGGTCTTCCTCGCTCCTCATCTTCCAGTCCCTCGCTCCTCATCTTCCCCGTCCCTCGCTCCTCGTCTTCCCCGTCCCTCGCTCCTCGTATTCCCAGTTCCTCGCTCCTCGTCTTCCCCGTCCCTCGCTCCTCGTCTTCCCCGTCCCTCGCTCCTCGTCTTCCCCGTCCCTCGCTCCTCGTCTTCCCCGTCCCTCGCACCACGTCTTCCTCGCTCCTCGTCTTCCCCGTCCCTCACTCCTCGTCTTCCTCGCCCCTCGCTCCTCGTCTTCCCCGTCCATCGCTCCTAGTCTTCCCCGCCCCTCGCTCCTCGTCTTCCCCGTTCCTCGCTCCTCGTCTTCCCCGTCCCTCGCTCCTCGTCTTCCCCGTCCCTCGCTCTCCGTCTTCCCCGTCCCTCGCTCCTCGTCTTCCTCGCTCCTCGTCTTCCCAGTCCCTCGCTCGTCATCTTCCCCCTCCCTCGCTCCTTGTCTTTCCCGTCCCTCGCTCCTCGTCTTCCCCGTCCCTAGTTCCTCGTCTTCCCAGTTCCTCATTCCTCGTCTTGCCCGTCCCTCGCTCCTCATCTTCCCCGTCCCTCGCTCCTGGTCTTCCCCGTCCCTCGCTCCTCATATTCCCAGTTCCTCGCTCCTAGTCTTCCCCGTCCCTCGCTCCTCATCTTCCTCGCTCCTCGTCTTCCCCGTCCCTCGCTCCTCGTCTTCCTCGCTCCTCATCTTCCCCGTCCCTCGCTCCTCGTCTTCCCCGTCCCTCGCTCCTTGTCTTCTCGTCCCTCACTCCCTAGTCTTCCCGTCCCTCGCTCCTCGTCTTCCCCGTCCCTCGCTCCACGTCTTCCTCGCTCCTCGTCTTCCCCGTCCCTCGCTCCTCGTCTTCCCCGTCCCTCGCTCCTTGTCTTCTCGTCCCTCACTCCTAGTCTTCCCCGTCCCTCGCTCCTCGTCTTCCTCGCTCCTCATCTTCCCAGTCCCTCGCTCGTCATCTTCCCCTCCCTCGCTCCTCGTCTTCCCCGTCCCTCGCTCCTCGTCTTCCCCGTCCTTGCTCCTCGTCTTCCCAGTTCCTCGCTCCTCGTCTTCCCCGTCCCTCGCTCCTCGTCTTCCCCGTCCCTCGCTCCACGTCTTCCTCGCTCCTCGTCTTCCCCGTCCCTCGCTCCTCGTCTTCCCCGTCCCTCGCTCCTTGTCTTCTCGTCCCTCACTCCTAGTCTTCCCCGTCCCTCGCTCCTCGTCTTCCTCGCTCCTCGTCTTCCCGTCCCTCGCTCCTTGTCTTCTCGTCCCTCACTCCTAGTCTTCCCCGTCCCTCGCTCCTCGTCTTCCCCGTCCCTAGCTCCTCGTCTTCCCAGTTCCTCGCTCCTCGTCTTGCCCGTCCCTCGCTCCTCATCTTCCCCGTCCCTCGCTCCTGGTCTTCCCCGTCCCTCGCTCCTCGTATTCCCAGTTCCTCGCTCCTAGTCTTCCCCGTCCCTCGCTCCTCGTCTTCATGTCCCTCACTCCTCGTCTTCCTCGCTCCTCATCTTCCAGTCCCTCGCTCCTCATCTTCCCCGTCCCTCGCTCCTCGTCTTCCCCGTCCCTCGCTCCTCGTATTCCCAGTTCCTCGCTCCTCCTCTTCCCCGTCCCTCGCTCCTCGTCTTCCCCGTCCCTCGCTCCTCGTCTTCCCCGTCCCTCGCTCCTCGTCTTCCCCGTCCCTCACTCCTCGTCTTCCCCGTCCCTCGCTCCTCGTCTTCCTCGCTCCTCGTCTTCCCCGTCCCTCGCTCCTCTTCTTCCCCGTCCCTCGCTCCTCGTCTTCCCCGTCCCTCGCTCCTCGTCTTCCCCGTCCCTCGCTCCTCGTCTTCCCGTCCCTCGCTCCTCGTCTTCCCCGTCCCTCGCTCCTCGTCTTCCCGTCCCTCGCTCCTCGTCTTCCCCGTCCCTCACTCCTCGTCTTCCCCGCTCCTCGTCTTCCCGTCCCTCGCTCCTCATCTTCCCCGTCCCTCGCTCCTCGTCTTCCCCGTCCCTCGCTCCTCGTCTTCCTAGTCCCTCGCTCCTCGTCTTCCCCGTCCCTCGCTCCTCGTCTTCCCCGTCCCTCGCTCCTCGTCTTCCCCGTCCCTCGCTCCTCGTCTTCCCCGTCCCTCGCTCCTCGTCTTCCCGTCCCTCGCTCCTCGTCTTCCCCGTCCCTCGCTCCTCGTCTTCCTCGCTCCTCGTCTTCCCCGTCCCTCGCTCCTCGTCTTCCCCGTTCCTCGCTCCTCGTCTTCCCCGTCCCTCGCTCCTCGTCTTCCCCGTCCCTCGCTCCTCGTCTTCCCCGTCCTTGCTCCTCGTCTTCCCAGTCCCTCGCTCCTCGTCTTCCCCGTCCCTCGCTCCTCGTCTTCCCCGTCCCTCGCTCCTCGTCTTCCCCGTTCCTCACTCCTCGTCTTCCTCGCTCCTCATCTTCCAGTCCCTCGCTCCTCATCTTCCCCGTCCCTCGCTCCTCGTCTTCCCCGTCCCTCGCTCCTCTTATTCCCAGTTCCTCGCTCCTCGTCTTCCCCGTCCCTCGCTACTCGTCTTCCCCGTCCCTCGCTCCTCTTCTTCCCCGTCCCTCGCTCCTCGTCTTCCCCGTCCCTCGCTCCTCGTCTTCCCCGTCCCTCGCTCCACGTCTTCCTCGCTCCTCGTCTTCCCCGTCCCTCGCTCCTCGTCTTCCCCGTCCCTCGCTCCCGTCTTCCTCGCTCCTCGTCTTCCCCGTCCCTCGCTCCTCGTCTTCCCCGTTCCTCGCTCCTCGTCTTCCCCGTCCCTCGCTCCTCGTCTTCCCCGTCCCTCGCTCCTAGTCTTCCCCGTCCTTGCTCCTCGTCTTCCCAGTTCCTCGCTCCTCGTCTTCCCCGTCCCTCGCTCCTCGTCTTCCACGTCCCTCACTCCTCGTCTTCCCCGTCCCTCGCTCCTCGTCTTCCTCGCTCCTCATCTTCCAGTCCCTCGCTCCTCATCTTCCCCGTCCCTCGCTCCTCGTCTTCCCCGTCCCTCGCTCCTCGTCTTCCCAGTCCCTCGCTCCTCGTCTTCCCCGTCCCTCGCTCCTCGTCTTCCCCGTCCCTCGCTCCTCGTCTTCCCCGTCCCTCGCTCCTCGTCTTCCCCGTCCCTCGCTCCTCGTCTTCCCCGTCCCTCGCTCCTCGTCTTCCCCGTCCCTCGCTCCTCGTCTTCCTCGCTCCTCGTCTTCCCCGTCCCTCACTCCTCGTCTTCCCTCGCCCCTCGCTCCTCGTCTTCCCCGTCCATCGCTCCTAGTCTTCCCCGCCCCTCGCTCCTCGTCTTCCCCGTTCCTCGCTCCTCGTCTTCCCCGTCCCTCGCTCCTCGTCTTCCCCGTCCCTCGCTCCTAGTCTTCCCCGTCCCTCGCTCCTCGTCTTCCTCGCTCCTCGTCTTCCCAGTCCCTCGCTCGTCATCTTCCCCCTCCCTCGCTCCTTGTCTTTCCCGTCCCTCGCTCCTCGTCTTCCCCGTCCCTAGTTCCTCGTCTTCCCAGTTCCTCATTCCTCGTCTTGCCCGTCCCTCGCTCCTCATCTTCCCCGTCCCTCGCTCCTGGTCTTCCCCGTCCCTCGCTCCTCGTATTCCCAGTTCCTCGCTCCTAGTCTTCCCCGTCCCTCGCTCCTCATCTTCCTCGCTCCTCGTCTTCCCCGTCCCTCGCTCCTCGTCTTCCTCGCTCCTCATCTTCCCGTCCCTCGCTCCTCGTCTTCATGTCCCTCACTCCTCGTCTTCCTCCTCCTCATCTTCCAGTCCCTCGCTCCTCATCTTCCCCGTCCCTCGCTCCTCGTCTTCCCCGTCCCTCGCTCCTCGTATTCCCAGTTCCTCGCTCCTCGTCTTCCCCGTCCCTCGCTCCTCGTCTACCCCGTCCCTCGCTCCTCGTCTTCCCCGTCCCTCGCTCCTCGTCTTCCCCGTCCCTCGCTCCACGTCTTCCTCGCTCCTCGTCTTCCCCGTACCTCGCTCCTCGTCTTCCCCGTCCCTCGCTCCTTGTCTTCTCGTCCCTCACTCCTAGTCTTCCCCGTCCCTCGCTCCTCGTCTTCCTCGCTCCTCGTCTTCCCCGTCCCTCGCTCCTTGTCTTCTCGTCCCTCACTCCTAGTCTTCCCCGTCCCTCGCTCCTCGTCTTCCCCGTCCCTAGCTCCTCGTCTTCCCAGTTCCTCGCTCCTCGTCTTGCCCGTCCCTCGCTCCTCATCTTCCCCGTCCCTCGCTCCGGGTCTTCCCCGTCCCTCGCTCCTCGTATTCCCAGTTCCTCGCTCCTAGTCTTCCCCGTCCCTCGCTCCTCATCTTCCTCGCTCCTCGTCTTCCCCGTCCCTCGCTCCTCGTCTTCCTCGCTCCTCATCTTCCCCGTCCCTCGCTCCTCGTCTTCATGTCCCTCACTCCTCGTCTTCCTCGCTCCTCATCTTCCAGTCCCTCGCTCCTCATCTTCCCCGTCCCTCGCTCCTCGTCTTCCCCGTCCCTCGCTCCTCGTCTTCCCAGTTCCTCGCTCCTCGTCTTCCCCGTCCCTCGCTCCTCGTCTTCCCCGTCCCTCGCTCCTCGTCTTCCCCGTCCCTCGCTCCTCGTCTTCCCCGTCCCTCGCTCCCCGTCCCTCGCTCCTCGTCTTCCCGTCCCTCGTCTTCCCCGTCCCTCGCTCCTCGTCTTCCCCGTCCCTCGCTCCTCGTCTTCCCCGTCCCTCGCTCCTCGTCTTCCCCGTCCCTCGCTCCTCGTCTTCCTCGCTCCTCGTCTTCCCCGTCCCTCGCTCCTCGTCTTCCCCGTCCCTCGCTCCTCGTCTTCCCCGTCCCTCGCTCCTCGTCTTCCCCGTCCCTCGCTCCTAGTCTTCCCCGTCCTTGCTCCTCGTCTTCCCAGTTCCTCGCTCCTCGTCTTCCCCGTCCCTCGCTCCTCGTCTTCCCCGTCCCTCGCTCCTCGTCTTCCCCGTTCCTCACTCCTCGTCTTCCTCGCTCCTCATCTTCCAGTCCTCGCTCCTCATCTTCCCCGTCCCTCGCTCCTCGTCTTCCCCGTCCCTCGCTCCTCGTATTCCCAGTTCCTCGCTCCTCGTCTTCCCCGTCCCTCGCTCCTCGTCTTCCCCGTCCCTCGCTCCTCGTCTTCCCCGTCCCTCGCTCCGTCTTCCCGTCCCTCGCTCCTCGTCTTCCCGTCCCTCGCTCCACGTCTTCCTCGCTCCTCGTCTTCCCCGTCCCTCGCTCCTCGTCTTCCCCGTCCCTCGCTCCACGTCTTCCTCGCTCCTCGTCTTCCCCGTCCCTCGCTCCTCGTCTTCCCCGTTCCTCGCTCCTCGTCTTCCCCGTCCCTCGCTCCTCGTCTTCCCCGTCCCTCGCTCCTAGTCTTCCCCGTCCTTGCTCCTCGTCTTCCCAGTTCCTCGCTCCTCGTCTTCCCGTCCCTCGCTCCTCGTCTTCCCGTCCCTCGCTCCTCGTCTTCCCCGTTCCTCACTCCTCGTCTTCCTCGCTCCTCATCTTCCAGTCCCTCGCTCCTCATCTTCCCCGTCCCTCGCTCCTCGTCTTCCCCGTCCCTCGCTCCTCGTCTTCCCAGTCCCTCGCTCCTCGTCTTCCCCGTCCCTCGCTCCTCGTCTTCCCCGTCCCTCGCTCCTCGTCTTCCCCGTCCCTCGCTCCTCGTCTTCCCCGTCCCTCGCTCCTCGTCTTCCTCGCTCCTCGTCTTCCCCGTCCCTCACTCCTCGTCTTCCACGTCCCTCGCTCCTCATCTTCCCCGTCCCTCGCTCCTCGTCTTCCTCGCTCCTCGTCTTCCCGTCCCTCGTCTTCCCCGTCCCTCGCTCCTCGTCTTCCCCGTCCCTCGCTCCTCGTCTTCCCCGTCCCTCGCTCCTCGTCTTCCCCGTCCCTCGCTCCTCGTCTTCCCCGTCCCTCGCTCCTCGTCTTCCCGTCCCTCGCTCCTCGTCTTCCCCGTCCCTCGCTCCTCGTCTTCCTCGCTCCTCGTCTTCCCCGTCCCTCGCTCCTCGTCTTCCCGTCCCTCGCTCCTCGTCTTCCCCGTCCCTCGCTCCTCGTCTTCCCCGTCCCTCGCTCCTCGTCTTCCCCGTCCCTCGCTCCTTGTCTTCTCGTCCCTCACTCCTAGTCTTCCTCGCTCCTCGTCTTCCCGTCCCTCGCTCCTCGTCTTCCCCCTCCCTCGCTCCTCGTCTTCCTCGCTCCTCGTCTTCCCCGTCCCTCGCTCCTCGTCTTCATGTCCCTCACTCCTCGTCTTCCTCGCTCCTCGTCTTCCAGTCCCTCGCTCCTCATCTTCCCCGTCCCTCGCTCCTCGTCTTCCCCGTCCCTCGCTCCTCGTCTTCCCAGTCCCTCGCTCCTCGTCTTCCCCGTCCCTCGCTCCTCGTCTTCCCCGTCCCTCGCTCCTCGTCTTCCCCGTCCCTCGCTCCTCGTCTTCCCCGTCCCTCGCTCCTCGTCTTCCCCGTCCCTCGCTCCTCGTCTTCCTCGCTCCTCGTCTTCCCAGTCCCTCGCTCCTCGTCTTCCCCGTCCCTCGCTCCTCGTCTTCCCCGTCCCTCGCTCCTCGTCTTCCCCGTCCCTCGCTCCTCGTCTTCCCCGTCCCTCGCTCCTTGTCTTCTCGTCCCTCACTCCTAGTCTTCCCCGTCCCTCGCTCCTTGTCTTCTCGTCCCTCACTCCTAGTCTTCCCCGTCCCTCGCTCCTCGTCTTCCTCGCTCCTCATCTTCCCCGTCCCTCGCTCCTCGTCTTCATGTCCCTCACTCCTCGTCTTCCTCGCTCCTCATCTTCCAGTCCTCGCTCCTCATCTTCCCCGTCCCTCGCTCCTCGTCTTCCCCGTCCCTCGCTCCTCGTATTCCCAGTTCCTCGCTCCTCGTCTTCCCCGTCCCTCGCTCCTCGTCTTCCCCGTCCCTCGCTCCTCGTCTTCCCCGTCCCTCGCTCCTCGTCTTCCCCGTCCCTCGCTCCACGTCTTCCTCGCTCCTCGTCTTCCCCGTCCCTCGCTCCTCGTCTTCCCCGTCCCTCGCTCCTTGTCTTCTCGTCCCTCACTCCTAGTCTTCCCCGTCCCTCGCTCCTCGTCTTCCTCGCTCCTCATCTTCCCAGTCCCTCGCTCGTCATCTTCCCCCTCCCTCGCTCCTCGTCTTCCCCGTCCCTCGCTCCTCGTCTTCCCCGTCCTTGCTCCTCGTCTTCCCAGTTCCTCGCTCCTCGTCTTCCCCGTCCCTCGCTCCTCATCTTCCCCGTCCCTCGCTCCTCGTCTTCCCGTTCCTCACTCCTCGTCTTCCTCGCTCCTCATCTTCCAGTCCCTCGCTCCTCATCTTCCCCGTCCTCGCTCCTCGTCTTCCCCGTCCCTCGCTCCTCGTATTCCCAGTTCCTCGCTCCTCGTCTTCCCCGTCCCTCGCTCCTCGTCTTCCCCGTCCCTCGCTCCTCGTCTTCCCCGTCCCTCGCTCCTCGTCTTCCCCGTTCCTCGCTCCTCGTCTTCCCCGTCCCTCGCTCCACGTCTTCCTCGCTCCTCGTCTTCCCCGTCCCTCGCTCCTCGTCTTCCCAGTCCCTCGCTCCTTGTCTTCTCGTCCCTCACTCCTAGTCTTCCCTGTCCCTCGCTCCTCGTCTTCCTCGCTCCTCGTCTTCCCAGTCCCTCGCTCCTCGTCTTCCCCGTCCCTCGCTCCTCCTCTTCCCCGTCCCTCGCTCCTCGTCTTCCCCGTCCCTCGCTCCACGTCTTCCTCGCTCCTCGTCTTCCCCGTCCCTCGCTCCTCGTCTTCCCCGTCCCTCGCTCCACGTCTTCCTCGCTCCTCGTCTTCCCCATCCTTGGTCCTCGTTCCTCGTCTTCCCCGTCCCTCACTCCTAGTCTTCCCCGTCCCTCACTCCTAGTCTTCCCCGTCCCCCGCTCCTCGTTTTCCTCGCTCCTCGTCTTCCCCGTCCCTCGCTCCTCGTCTTCATGTCCCTCACTCCTTGTCTTCCTCGCTCCTCGTCTTCCCCGTCCCGCGCTCCTCATCTTCCGTCCCTCACTCCTCGTCTTCCTCGCTCCTCATCTTCCCCGTCCCTCGCTCCTCGTCTTCACGTCCCTCACTCCTCGTCTTCCTCGCTCCTCGTCTTCCAGTCCCTCACTCCTCATCTTCCACGTCCCTCGCTCCTCGTCTTCCCCGTCCCTCGCTCCTGGTCTTCCCCGTCCCTCGCTCCTCGTCTTCCCGTCCCTCGCTCCAAGTCTTCCTCGCTCCTCGTCTTCCCCGTCCCTCGCTCCTCGTCTTCCCCGTCCCTCACTCCTCGTCTTCCTCGCTCCTCGTCTTCCCCGTCCCGCGCTCCTCATCTTCACGTCCCTCACTCCTCGTCTTCCTCGCTCCTCGTCTTCCCCGTCCCTTGCTCCTCGTCTTCACGTCCCTCATTCCTCGTCTTCCTCGCTCCTCGTCTTCCAGTCCCTCGCTCCTCATCTTCCATGTCCCTCGCTCCTCGTCTTCCCTGTCCCTCGCTCCTCGTCTTCCCCGTCCCTCGCTCCTCGTATTCCCAGTTCCTCGCTCCTCTTCTTCCCCCGTCCCTCGCTCCTCGTCTTCCCCGTCCCTCGCTCCACGTCTTCCTCGCTCGTCGTCTTCCCCATCCTTGGTCCTCGTTCCTCGTCTTCCCCGTCCCTCGCTCCTTGTCTTCTCGTCCCTCACTCCTAGTCTTCCCCGTCCCCCGCTCCTCGTCTTCCTCGCTCCTCGTCTTCCCCGTCCCTCGCTCCTCGTCTTCATGTCCCTCACTCCTCGTCTTCCTCGCTCCTCGTCTTCCCCGTCCCGCGCTCCTCATCTTCACGTCCCTCACTCCTCGTCTTCCTCGCTCCTCGTCTTCCCCGTCCCTCGCTCCTCGTCTTCACGTCCCTCACTCCTCGTCTTCCTCGCTCCTCGTCTTCCAGTCCCTCGCTCCTCATCTTCCACCTCCCTCGCTCCTCGTCTTCCCCGTCCCTCGCTCCTGGTCTTCCCCGTCCCTCGCTCCTCGTATTCGCAGTTCCTCGTTCCTCTTCTTCCCCGTCCCTCGCTCCTCGTCTTCCCCGTCCCTCGCTCCTCGTCTTCCTCGCTCCTCGTCTTCCCCGTCCCGCGCTCCTCATCTTCACGTCCCTCACTCCTCGTCTTCCTCGCTCCTCGTCTTCCCCGTCCCTCGCTCCTCGTCTTCCCCGTCCCGTGCTCCTCATCTTCACGTCCCTCACTCCTCGTCTTCCTCGCTCCTCGTCTTCCCCGTCCCTCGCTCCTCGTCTTCACGTCCCTCACTCCTCGTCTTCCTCGCTCCTCGTCTTCCAGTCCCTCGCTCCTCATCTTCCACGTCCCTCGCTCCTCGTCTTCCCTGTCCCTCGCTCCTGGTCTTCCCCGTCCCTCGCTCCTCGTATTCCCAGTTCCTCGCTCCTCTTCTTCCCCGTCCCTCGCTCCTTGTCTTCTCGTCCCTCACTCCTAGTCTTCCCCGTCCCTCGCTCATCATCTTCCCCGTCCCTCGCTCCTCGTCTTCCCCGTCCCTCGCTCCTCATCTTCCCCGTCCCTCGCTCCACGTCTTCCTCGCTCCTCGTCTTCCCCGTCCCTCGCTCCTCGTCTTCCCCGTCCCTCGCTCCTTGTCTTCTCGTCCCTCACTCCTAGTCTTCCCCGTCCCTCGCTCGTCATCTTCCCCCTCCCTCGCTCCTCGTCTTCCCCGTCCCTCGCTCCTCGTCTTCCCGTCCTTGCTCCTCGTCTTCCCAGTTCCTCGCTCCTCGTCTTCCCCGTCCCTCGCTCCTCATCTTCCCCGTCCCTCGCTCCTCGTCTTCCCCGTTCCTCGCTCCACGTCTTCCTCGCTCCTCGTCTTCCCCGTCCCTCGCTCCTCGTCTTCCCCGTCCCTCGCTCCACGTCTTCCTCGCTCCTCGTCTTCCCCATCCTTGGTCCTCGTTCCTCGTCTTCCCCGTCCCTCGCTCCTTGTCTTCTCGTCCCTCACTCCTAGTCTTCCCCGTCCCCCGCTCCTCGTCTTCCTCGCTCCTCGTCTTCCCCGTCCCTCGCTCCTCGTCTTCATGTCACTCACTCCTCGTCTTCCTCGCTCCTCGTCTTCCCCGTCCCGCGCTCCTCATCTTCACGTACCTCACTCCTCGTCTTCCTCGCTCCTCGTCTTCCAGTCCCTCGCTCCTCATCTTCCACGTCCCTCGCTCCTCGTCTTCCCCGTCCCTCGCTCCTGGTCTTCCCCGTCCCTCGCTCCTCGTCTTCCCCGTCCCTCGCTCCTTGTCTTCTCGTCCCTCGCTCCTCATCTTCCCCGTCCCTCGCTCCACGTCTTCCTCGCTCCTCGTCTTCCCCGTCCCTCGCTCCTCGTCTTCCCCGTCCCTCGCTCCTTGTCTTCTCGTCCCTCACTCCTAGTCTTCCCCGTCCCTCGCTCGTCATCTTCCCCCTCCCTCGCTCCTCGTCTTCCCCGTCCCTCGCTCCTCGTCTTCCCCGTCCTTGCTCCTCGTCTTCCCAGTTCCTCGCTCCTCGTCTTCCCCGTCCCTCGCTCCTCGTCTTCCCCGTCCCTCGCTCCTCGTCTTCCCGTCCCTCGCACCACGTCTTCCTCGCTCCTCGTCTTCCCCGTCCCTCGCTCCTCGTCTTCCCCGTCCCTCGCTCCACGTCTTCCTCGCTCCTGGTCTTCCCCATCCTTGGTCCTCGTTCCTCGTCTTCCCCGTCCCTCGCTCCTTGTCTTCTCGTCCCTCACTCCTAGTCTTCCCCGTCCCCCGCTCCTCGTCTTCCTCGCTCCTCGTCTTCCCCGTCCCTCGCTCCTCGTCTTCATGTCCCTCACTCCTCGTCTTCCTCGCTCCTCGTCTTCCCCGTCCCTCGCTCCTCATCTTCACGTTCCTCACTCCTCGTCTTCCTCGCTCCTCGTCTTCCAGTCCCTCGCTCCTCATCTTCCACGTCCCTCGCTCCTCGTCTTCCCCGTCCCTCGCTCCTGGTCTTCCCGTCCCTCGCTCCTCGTCTTCCCCGTCCCTCGCTCCTTGTCTTCTCGTCCCTCACTCCTAGTCTTCCCCGTCCCTCACTCCTCGTCTTCCTCGCTCCTCGTCTTCCCCGTCCCGCGCTCCTCATCTTCACGTCCCTCACTCCTCGTCTTCCTCGCTCCTCGTCTTCCCCGTCCCTTGCTCCTCGTCTTCACGTCCCTCACTGCTCGTCTTCCTCGCTCCTCGTCTTCCAGTCCCTCGCTCCTAATCTTCCATGTCCCTCGCTCCTTGTCTTCTCGTCCCTCACTCCTAGTCTTCCCCGTCCCCCGCTCCTCGTCTTCCTCGCTCCTCGTCTTCCCCGTCCCGCGCTCCTCATCTTCACGTCCCTCACTCCTCGTCTTCCTCGCTCCTCGTCTTCCCCGTACCTCGCTCCTCGTCTTCACGTCCCTCACTCCTCGTCTTCCTCGCTCCTCGTCTTCCAGTCCCTCGCTCCTCATCTTCCACCTCCCTCGCTCCTCGTCTTCCCCGTCCCTCGCTCCTGGTCTTCCCCGTCCCTCGCTCCTCGTCTTCCCCGTCCCCCGCTCCAAGTCTTCCTCGCTCCTCGTCTTCCCCGTCCCTCGCTCCTCGTCTTCCCCGTCCCTCGCTCCTTGTCTTCTCGTCCCTCACTCCTAGTCTTCCCCGTCCCTCGCTCCTCGTCTTCCTCGCTCCTCGTCTTCCCCGTCCCGCGCTCCTCATCTTCACGTCCCTCACTCCTCGTCTTCCTCGCTCCTCGTCTTCCCCGTCCCTCGCTCCTCGTCTTCACGTCCCTCACTCCTCGTCTTCCTCGCTCCTCGTCTTCCAGTCCCTCGCTCCTCATCTTCCACGTCCCTCGCTCCTCGTCTTCCCTGTCCCTCGCTCCTGGTCTTCCCCGTCCCTCGCTCCTCGTATTCCCAGTTCCTCGCTCCTCTTCTTCCCCGTCCCTCGCTCCAAGTCTTCCTCACTCCTCGTCTTCCTCGCTCCTCGTCTTCCCCATCCCGCGCTCCTCGTCTTCACGTCCCTCACTCCTCGTCTTCCTCGCTCCTCGTCTTCCCCGTCCCTCGCTCCTCGTCTTCACGTCCCTCACTCCTCGTCTTCCTCGCTCCTCGTCTTCCAGTCCCTCGCTCCTCATCTTCCACGTCCCTCGCTCCTCGTCTCCCCCCGTCCTTCGCTCCTCGTCTTCCCCGTCCCTCGCTCCTCGTCTTCCACGTCCCTCGCTCCTCGTCTTCCCCGTCCCTCGCTCCTCGTCTTCCCCGTCCCTCGCTCCTGGTCTTCCCCGTCCCTCGCTCCTCGTCTTCCTCGCTACTCGTCTTCCCAGTCCCTCGCTCGTCATCTTCCTCCTCCCTCGCTGCTCGTCTTCCCCGTCCCTCACTCATCGTCTTCCTCGTCCCTCGCTCCTAGTCTTCCCGTCCCTCACTCCTCATCTTCCCCGTCCTTCGCTCCTCGTCTTCCCCGTCCCTCGCTCCTCGTCTTCCCCGTCCCTCGCTCCTCATCTTCCCCGTCCCTCGCTCCTCGTCTTCCCCGTCCCTCGCTCCTCGTCTTCCTCGCTCCTCGTCTTCCTCGCTCCTCGTCTTCCCCGTCCCTCGCTCCTCGTCTTCACGTCCCTCACTCCTCGTCTTCCTCGCTCCTCGTCTTCCAGTCCCTCGCTCCCAGTCTTCCCGTCCCCCCGCTCCTCGTCTAACTCGCTCCTCGTCTTCCTCGCTACTCGTCTTCCCAGTCCCTCGCTCCTCGTCTTCCCCCTTCCTCGCTCGTCTCCCCGTCCTTCGCTCCTCGTCTTCCCCGTCCCTCGCTCCTCGTCTTCCTCGTCCCTCGCTCCTCGTCTTCCCCGTCCCTCGATCCTCGTCTTCACGTCCCTCACTCCTCGTCTTCCTCGCTCCTCGTCTTCCAGTCCCTCGCTCCTCATCTTCCTCATCCCTCGCTCCTCGTCTTCCCCGTCCCTCGATCCTCGTCTTCACGTCCCTCACTCCTCGTCTTCCTCGCTCCTCGTCTTCCAGTCCCTCGCTCCTCATCTTCCTCATCCCTCGCTCCTCGTCTTCCCCGTCCCTCGATCCTCGTCTTCACGTCCCTCACTCCTCGTCTTCCTCGCTCCTCGTCTTCCAGTCCCTCGCTCCTCATCTTCCACGGCCCTCGCTCCTCGTCTTCCCCGTCCCTCGCTCCTCGTATTCCCAGTTCCTCGCTCCTCGTCTTCCCCGTCCCTCACTCCTCGTCTTCCTCGCTCCTCGTCTTCCCCGTCCCGCGCTCCTCATCTTCACGTCCCTCACTCCTCGTCTTCCTCGCTCCTCGTCTTCCCCGTCCCTTGCTCCTCGTCTTCACGTCCCTCACTCCTCGTCTTCCTCGCTCCTCGTCTTCCAGTCCCTCGCTCCTAATCTTCCATGTCCCTCGCTCCTCGTCTTCCCTGTCCCTCGCTCCTGGTCTTCCCCGTCCCTCGCTCCTCGTATTCCCAGTTCCTCGCTCCTCTTCTTCCCCGTCCCTCGCTCCAAGTCTTCCTCCTCCTCGTCTTCCTCGCTCCTCGTCTTCCCCATCCCGCGCTCCTCGTCTTCACGTCCCTCACTCCTCGTCTTCCTCGCTCCTCGTCTTCCAGTCCCTCGCTCCTCATCTTCCACGTCCCTCGCTCCTCGTCTTCCCCGTCCCTCGCTCCTGGTCTTCCCCGTCCCTCGCTCCTCGTCTTCCTCGCTACTCGTCTTCCCAGTCCCTCGCTCGTCATCTTCCTCCTCCCTCGCTGCTCGTCTTCCCCGTCCCTCACTCATCGTCTTCCTCGTCCCTCGCTCCTAGTCTTCCCCGTCCCTCACTCCTCGTCTTCCCCGTCCATCGCTCCTCGTCTTCCCCCTTCCTCGCTCGTCTCCCCCCGTCCTTCGCTCCTCGTCTTCCCCGTCCCTCGCTCCTCGTCTTCCACGTCCCTCGCTCCTCGTCTTCCCCGTCCCTCGCTCCTCGTCTTCCCCGTCCCTCGCTCCTCGTCTTCTTCGCTCCTCGTCTTCCTCGCTCCTCGTCTTCCCCGTCCCTGGCTCCTCGTCTTCACGTCCCTCACTCCTCGTCTTCCTCGCTCCTCGTCTTCCAGTCCCTCGCTCCTAGTCTTCCCCGTCCCCCCGCTCCTCGTCTAACTCGCTCCTCGTCTTCCCCGTCCCTCGCTCCTCGTCTTCACGTCCCTCACTCCTCGTCTTCCTCGCTACTCGTCTTCCCAGTCCCTCGCTCCTCGTCTTCCCCCTTCCTCGCTCGTCTCCCCGTCCTTCGCTCCTCGTCTTCCCGTCCCTCGCTCCTCGTCTTCCCTCGTCCCTCGCTCCTCGTCTTCCTCATCCATCGCTCCTCGTCTTCCCCGTCCCTCGATCCTCGTCTTCACGTCCCTCACTCCTCGTCTTCCTCGCTCCTCGTCTTCCAGTCCCTCGCTCCTCATCTTCCTCATCCCTCGCTCCTCGTCTTCCCCGTCCCTCGATCCTCGTCTTCCTCATCCCTCACTCCTCATCTTCCTCGCTCCTCGTCTTCCCCGTCCCTCGCTCCACGTCTTCCTCGCTCCTCGTCTTCCCTGTCCCTCGCTCCTCGTCTTCCACGTCCCTCGCTCCTCTTCTTCCCCGTCCCCGCTCCTCGTCTTCCCCGTCCCTCGCTCCACGTCTTCCTCGCTCCTCGTCTTCTGTCCCTCGCTCCTCGTCTTCCCCGTCCCTCGCTCCTTGTCTTCTCGTCCCTCACTCCTAGTCTTCCCCGTCCCCCGCTCCTCGTCTAACTCGCTCCTCGTCTTCCCCGTCCCTCGCTCCTCGTCTTCACGTCCCTCACTCCTCGTCTTCCTTGCTCCTCGTCTTCCAGTCCCTCGCTCCTCATCTTCCACGGCCCTCGCTCCTCGTCTTCCCCGTCCCTCGCTCCTGGTCTTCCCCGTCCCTCGCTCCTCGTATTCCCAGTTCCTCGCTCCTCGTCTTCCCCGTCCCTCGCTCCTCGTCTTCCCCGTCCCTCGCTCCTTGTCTTCTCGTCCCTCACTCCTAGTCTTCCCCGTCCCTCGCTCCTCGTCTTCCTCGCTCCTCGTCTTCCCCGTCCCTCGCTCCTCGTCTTCCGTCCCTCACTCCTCGTCTTCCTCGCTCCTCGTCTTCCCAGTCCCTCGCTCCTCGTCTTCCCCCTTCCTCGCTCGTCTCCCCGTCCTTCGCTCCTCGTCTTCCCCGTCCCTCGCTCCTCGTCTTCCTCATCCCTCACTCCTCATCTTCCTCGCTCCTCGTCTTCCCCGTCCCTCGCTCCACGTCTTCCTCGCTCCTCGTCTTCCCCGTCCCTCGCTCCTCGTCTTCCCCATCCCATGCTCCACGTCTTCCTCGCTCCTCGTCTTCCCCGTCCCTCGCTCCTCGTCTTCCACGTCCCTCGCTCCTCTTCTTCCCCGTCCCCCCGCTCCTCGTCTTCCCGTCCCTCGCTCCACGTCTTCCTCGCTCCTCGTCTTCTGTCCCTCGCTCCTCGTCTTCCCCGTCCCTCGCTCCTTGTCTTCTCGTCCCTCACTCCTAGTCTTCCCCGTCCCCCGCTCCTCGTCTAACTCGCTCCTCGTCTTCCCCGTCCCTCGCTCCTCGTCTTCACGTCCCTCACTCCTCGTCTTCCTTGCTACTCGTCTTCCCAGTCCCTCGCTCCTCGTCTTCCCCCTTCCTCGCTCGTCTCCCCCCGTCCTTCGCTCCTCGTCTTCCCCGTCCCTCGCTCCTCGTCTTCCCCGTCCCTCGCTCCTCGTCTTCCTCATCCCTCGATCCTCGTCTTCACGTCCCTCACTCCTCGTCTTCCTCGCTCCTCGTCTTCCAGTCCCTCGCTCCTCATCTTCCACGGCCCTCGCTCCTCGTCTTCCCCGTCCCTCGCTCCTGGTCTTCCCCGTCCCTCGCTCCTCGTATTCCCAGTTCCTCGCTCCTCGTCTTCCCCATCCCTCGCTCCTCGTCTTCCCCGTCCCTCGCTCCTTGTCTTCTCGTCCCTCACTCCTAGTCTTCCCCGTCCCTCGCTCCTCGTCTTCCTCGCTCCTCGTCTTCCCCGTCCCTCGCTCCTCGTCTTCCCCGTCCCTCGCTCCTCGTCTTCCTCATCCCTCGCTCCTCGTCTTCCCCGTCCCTCGATCCTCGTCTTCACGTCCCTCACTCCTCGTCTTCCTCGCTCCTCGTCTTCCAGTCCCTCGCTCCTCATCTTCCACGGCCCTCGCTCCTCGTCTTCCCCGTCCCTCGCTCCTGGTCTTCCCCGTCCCTCGCTCCTCGTCTTCCCAGTCCCTCGCTCCTCGTCTTCCCCGTCCCTCGCTCCTCGTCTTCCTCGCTCCTCGTCTTCCCAGTCCCTCGCTCCTCGTCTTCCCGTCCCTCGCTCCTCATCTTCCCCGTCCCTCGCTCCTCGTCTTCCCAGTCCCTCGCTCCTCGTCTTCCCAGTCCCTCGCTCCTCGTCTTCCCAGTCCCTCGCTCCTCGTCTTCCCGTCCCTCATCTTCCCCATCCCTCGCTCCTCGTCTTCCCCGTCCCTCGGTCCTCGTCTTCCCAGTCCCTCGCTCCTCGTCTTCCCGTCCCTCGCTCCTCATCTTCCCCGTCCCTCGCTCCTCGTCTTCCCTGTCCCTCGCTCCTCGTCTTCCACGTCCCTCGCTCCTCGTCTTCCCTGTCCCTCACTCACATTAGAATGAGCTCTGCATTCTCCTCAGCTTTGCATAGCATTAGTCGAAATACATTTACATTGCAGGCATGCACATATTAGAATGGTATTTTTCATTGCCAGGTTCCACAGAGAATGTAAAGTATAACAACCTGTCTAGCTTACAGTGAAATTGGTGTATGCTGATAATGCTACCATACCACATGTCTGTGCTTTGTAGCACCTGCTCAAAAGGGAATACATTCTGAAATAAACTGCTCACGGTCATGAAAGCATATAAGTTCTGCTCTTGAAAACAAGTTGTTTATACATAAGTATTCATAGATTATGACATAGAAGTTGCTCTGAATAAGAGTGTCTGCTAAATGACTAAAATGTAAATGTGTAATGCTTCTACTCTTTTTCCACACATGGTTGGTGCAGAAAAACAGACATTAGGAACGAGCACAGTAAGACCAACCCTAACAACTTTGCTCTCTTTCATTTTGAAGGCAGGCGAGATTATATCATACCCAACGACTCATTTGGCCTGATATGTCAGATACAACGTTGAGTCTGAGGCCATATGTGTAGTTCAGCCCTTTCACATTGTTGGTTAGTCATTGTCCTGCTGGTGTGGTGGGCTGTGTTGTCTTGGTGATATCATAACTGTGGTGGGCTGTGTGTGTGTGTGTGTGTGTGTGTGTGTGTGTGTGTGTGTGTGTGTGTGTGTGTGTGTGTGTGTGTGTGTGTGTGTGTGTGTGTGTGTGTGTTGTCTTGGTGATATTATGCTGTGTGTGTGTTTCAGTTACATTATCTGTGTTTGCGTTCACATTAAAGGGGTTTGGTCTAGATCATCGCAAGTTTCCACAAGTGTCGACAGAGATCTGCTTTGATGAACAGTTCATTAGACTTCGTTGCAAAATGTAGGCACTTCTCATTAGGGTAATAATAGACTAGAGTGTAACACAGGAGACATACACATTTGTATAAAACAAGTATGTTCCACACACACACAGACACACACACGCACGCACGCACGCACGCACGCACGCACACACACACACACATACACATACACATACACATACACATACACATACACATACACATACACACACACACATACACATACACACGCGCACACACAAAATCTACAAACACCCAACAGGGCCATCAACAGGGCATTTCACTACACCCGCAATAACATCTGCTAAACACTTGTATGTGACAAATAAAATGAGATTTCAGGACATTTTGAATCGCTTTCCAATACTCCTCTTGTGTTGCTAATTGGACAGAGGGGGTTGTTTTGTTTCCCATCCAACAACAGTGTGTGTATACAGTATGTGTAGTAAAAATGGAGGTACTCTTCAATGTGTTATAATGGCTACAGTACAGGGTGGAAGAGGTAAGGGAAAGAAAAGGAGGGTAGACTAGGGCTTGTACAGTTAACAGTGGGCCTGGGAAAGACCTCTCCAAAGGAGGTGGGGCCATAAGCTGTATAGAACACAACAGAGGATATTACTGACTATTATATTAGCATTACAGTATATTACCCAATTCGTTTTTAACAGTTAGGACGGTGAGAAGAGGTTTGTTAGAGGAACAGGGAGAAGTGATTTATGTGAGAAATGGTTTGTTAGGACGGTGAGAAGTGGTTTGTTAGGACGATGAGAAGTGGTTTGTTAGGACGGTGAGAAGTGGTTAGTTAGGACGGTGAGAAGTGGTTTGTTTGGCGGACAGGGACAAGTGATTTATGTGAGAAGTGGTTTGTTAGGACGATGAGAAGTGGTTTGTTAGGACGGTGAGAAGTGGTTTGTTAGGACGGTGAGAAGTGGTTTGTTAGGCGGACAGGGAGAAGTGGTTTATGTGAGAAGTGGTTTGTTAGGACGGTGAGAAGTGGTTTGTTAGAACCGTGAGAAGTGGTTTGTTAGGATGATGAGAAGTAGTTTATTAGGACGGTGAGAAGTGGTTTGTTAGGCGGACAGGGAGAAGTGATTTATGTGAGAAGTGATTTATGTGAGAAGTGGTTTATGTGAGAAGTGGTTTGTAAGGACGGTGAGAAGTGGTTTGTTAGAACCGTGAGAAGTGGTTTGTTAGGACGGTGAGAAGTGGTTTGTTAGGACGATGAGAAGTAGTTTATTAGGACGGTGAGAAGTGGTTTGTTAGGACTGTGAGAAGTGGTTTGTTAGGACGATGAGAAGTAGTTTATTAGGACGGTGAGAAGTGGTTTATTAGGTGGACAGGGAGAAGTGGTTTATGTGAGAAGTGGTTTATGTGAGAAGTGGTTTGTTAGGACAGTGAGAAGTGGTTTGTTAGGACTGTGAGAAGTGGTTTGTTAGGACAATGAGAAGTAGTTTATTAGGACGGTGAGAAGTGATTTGTTAGGCGGACAGGGACAAGTGATTTATGTGAGAAGTGGTTTGTTAGAGGAACAGGGAGAAGTGATTTATGTGAGAAGTGGGTTGTTAGGACGATGAGACGTGGTTTGTTAGAGGAACAGGGAGAAGTGATTTACGTGAGAAGTGGTTTGTTAGGACGATGAGACGTGGTTTGTTAGAGGAACAGGGAGAAGTGATTTATGTGAGAAGTGGTTTGTTAGGACGGTGAGAAGTGGTTTGTTAGGACGTTGAGAAGTGGTTTGTTAGGACGGTGAGAAGTGGTTTGTTAGGACGATGAGAAGTAGTTTATTAGGACGGTGAGAAGTGGTTTGTTAGAGGAACAGGGAGAAGTGATTTATGTGAGAAGTGGTTTGTTAGGACGGTGAGAAGTGGTTTGTTCGGACGGTGAGAAGTGGTTTGTTAGGACGGTGAGAAGTGGTTTGTTAGGACGGTGAGAAGTGGTTTGTTAGGACGGTGAGAAGTGGTTTGTTAGGACGGTGAGAAGTGGTTTGTTAGGACGGTGAGAAGTGGTTTGTTAGGACGGTGAGAAGTGGTTTGTTCGGACGGTGAGAAGTGGTTTGTTAGAACCGTGAGAAGTGGTTTGTTAGGATGATGAGAAGTAGTTTATTAGGACGGTGAGAAGTGGTTTGTTAGAGGAACAGGGAGAAGTGATTTATGTGAGAAGTGGTTTGTTAGGACGGTGAGAAGTGGTTTGTTAGAACCGTGAGAAGTGGTTTGTTAGTATGATGAGAAGTAGTTTATTAGGACGGTGAGAAGTGGTTTGTTAGGTGGACGGTGAGAAGTGGTTTGTTCGGCGGACAGGGAGAAGTGATTTATGTGAGAAGTGGTTTGTTAGGACGGTGAGAAGTGGTTTGTTAGGACGGTGAGAAGTGGTTTGTTAGGGGAACAGGGAGAAGTGATTTATGTGAGAAATGGTTTGTTAGGACGGTGAGAAGTGGTTTGTTAGGACGATGAGAAGTGGTTTGTTAGGACGGTGAGAAGTGGTTTGTTAGGTGGACAGGGAGAAGTGATTTATGTGAGAAGTGGTCTGTTAGGACGGTGAGAAGTTGTTTATTAGGACGGTGAGAAGTGGTTTGTTAGAACGGTGAGAAGTGGTTTGTTAGGCGGACAGGGAGAAGTGGTTTATGTGAGAAGTGGTTTGTTATGACGGTGAGAAGTGGTTTGTTAGGACTGTGAGAAGTGGTTTGTGAGGACAATGAGAAGTAGTTTATTAGGACGGTGAGAAGTGGTTTGTTAGGTGGACAGGGAGAAGTGGTTTATGTGAGAAGTGTTTTATGTGAGAAGTGGTTTATGTGAGAAGTGGTTTTTTAGGACGGTGAGAAGTGGTTAGTTAGGACGGTGAGAAGTGGTTAGTTAGAACCGTGAGAAGGGGTTTGTTAGGATGATGAGCAGTAGTTTATTAGGACGGTGAGAAGTGGTTTGTTAGGACTGTGAGAAGTGGTTTGTTAGGACGATGAGAAGTAGTTTATTAGGACGGTGAGAAGTGGTTTGTTTGGCGGACAGGGACAAGTGATTTATGTGAGAAGTGGTTTGTTAGGACGATGAGAAGTGGTTTGTTAGGACTGTGAGAAGTGGTTTGTTAGGACGGTGAGAAGTGGTTTGTTAGGCGGACAGGGAGAAGTGGTTTATGTGAGAAGTGGTTTGTTAGGACGGTGAGAAGTGGTTTGTTAGAGGAACAGGAGAAGTGATTTATGTGAGAAGTTGTTTATTAGGACGGTGAGAAGTGGTTTGTTAGGACGGTGAGAAGTGGTTTGTTAGGCGGACAGGGAGAAGTGGTTTATGTGAGAAGTGGTTTGTTAGGACGGTGAGAAGTGGTTTGTTCGGACTGTGAGAAGTGGTTTGTGAGGACAATGAGAAGTAGTTTAGTAGGACGGTGAGAAGTGGTTTGTTAGGTGGACAGGGAGAAGTGGTTTATGTGAGAAGTGGTTTATGTGAGAAGTGGTTTATGTGAGAAGTGGTTTGTGTGAGAAGTGGTTTGTTAGGACGGTGAGAAGTGGTTTGTTAGGACGGTGAGAAGTGGTTTGTTAGGACGATGAGAAGTAGTTTATTAGGACGATGAGAAGTGGTTTGTTAGGACTGTGAGAAGTGGTTTGTTAGGACGATGAGAAGTAGTTTATTAGGACGGTGAGAAGTGGTTTGTTAGGCGGACAGGGAGAAGTGGTTTATGTGAGAAGTGGTTTATGTGAGAAGTGGTTTGTTAGGACGGTGAGAAGTGGTTTGTTAGGACTGTGAGAAGTGGTTTGTTAGGACAATGAGAAGTAGTTTATTAGGACGGTGAGAAGTGATTTGTTAGGCGGACAGGGACAAGTGATTTATGTGAGAAGTGGTTTGTTAGAGGAACAGGGAGAAGTGATTTATGTGAGAAGTGGGTTGTTAGGACGATGAGAAGTGGTTTGTTAGAGGAACAGGGAGAAGTGATTTACGTGAGAAGTGGTTTGTTAGGACGATGAGACGTGGTTTGTTAGAGGAACAGGGAGAAGTGATTTACTTGAGAAGTGGTTTGTTAGGACGATGAGAAGTGGTTTGTTAGGACGATGAGAAGTGGTTTGTTAGGACGGTGAGAAGTGGTTTGTTAGAGGAACAGGGAGAAGTGATTTATGTGAGAAGTGGTTTGTTAGGACGGTGAGAAGTGGTTTGTTCGGACGGTGAGAAGTGGTTTGTTAGGACGGTGAGAAGTGGTTTGTTAGGACGGTGAGAAGTGGTTTGTTCGGACGGTGAGAAGTGGTCTGTTAGGACGGTGAGAAGTGGTTTGTTAGGACGGTGAGAAGTGGTTTGTTAGGCGGACAGTGAGAAGTGGTTTATGTGAGAAGTGGTTTGTTAGGACGGTGAGAAGTGGTTTGTTCGGACGGTGAGAAGTGGTTTGTTAGAACCGTGAGAAGTGGTTTGTTAGGATGATGAGAAGTAGTTTATTAGGACGGTGAGAAGTGGTTTGTTAGAGGAACAGGGAGAAGTGATTTATGTGAGAAGTGGTTTGTTAGGACGGTGAGAAGTGGTTTGTTAGAACCGTGAGAAGTGGTTTGTTAGGATGATGAGAAGTAGTTTATTAGGACGGTGAGAAGTGGTTTGTTAGGTGGACGGTGAGAAGTGGTTTGTTCGGCGGACAGGAGAAGTGATTTATGTGAGAAGTGGTTTGTTAGGACGGTGAGAAGTGGTTTGTTAGGACGGTGAGAAGTGGTTTGTTAGAGGAACAGGGAGAAGTGATTTATGTGAGAAATGGTTTGTTAGGACGGTGAGAAGTGGTTTGTTAGGACGATGAGAAGTGGTTTGTTAGGACGGTGAGAAGTGGTTTGTTAGGTGGACAGGGAGAAGTGATTTATGTGAGAAGTGGTCTGTTAGGACGGTGAGAAGTTGTTTATTAGGACGGTGAGAAGTGGTTTGTTAGAACGGTGAGAAGTGGTTTGTTAGGCGGACAGGGAGAAGTGGTTTATGTGAGAAGTGGTTTGTTACGACGGTGAGAAGTGGTTTGTTAGGACTGTGAGAAGTGGTTTGTGAGGACAATGAGAAGTAGTTTATTAGGACGGTGAGAAGTGGTTTGTTAGGTGGACAGGGAGAAGTGGTTTATGTGAGAAGTGGTTTATGTGAGAAGTGGTTTATGTGAGAAGTGGTTTATGTGAGAAGTGGTTTATGTGAGAAGTGGTTTGTTAGGACGGTGAGAAGTGGTTTGTTAGGACGATGAGAAGTGGTTTGTTAGGACTGTGAGAAGTGGTTTGTTAGGATGATGAGAAGTAGTTTATTAGGACGATGAGAAGTAGTTTATTAGGACGGTGAGAAGTGGTTTATTAGGTGGACAGGGAGAAGTGGTTTATGTGAGAAGTGGTTTATGTGAGAAGTGGTTTGTTAGGACAGTGAGAAGTGGTTTGTTAGGACTGTGAGAAGTGGTTTGTTAGGACAATGAGAAGTAGTTTATTAGGACGGTGAGAAGTGGTTTGTTAGGCGGACAGGGACAAGTGATTTATGTGAGAAGTGGTTTGTTAGGACGGTGAGAAGTGGTTTGTTAGAGGAACAGGGAGAAGTGATTTATGTGAGAAGTGGTTTGTTAGGACGGTGAGAAGTGGTTTGTTAGGACGGTGAGACGTGGTTTGTTAGAGGAACAGGGAGAAGTGATTTACGTGAGAAGTGGTTTGTTAGGACGATGAGAAGTGGTTTGTTAGAGGAACAGGGAGAAGTGATTTATGTGAGAAGTGGTTTGTTAGGACGGTGAGAAGTGGTTTGTTAGGACAATGAGAAGTGGTTTGTTAGGACGGTGAGAAGTGATTTGTTAGGATGATGAGAAGTAGTTTATTAGGACGGTGAGAAGTGGTTTGTTAGAGGAACAGGGAGAAGTGATTTATGTGAGAAGTGGTTTGTTAGGACGGTGAGAAGTGGTTTGTTCGGACTGTGAGATGCCAGGACAGCGGAGTCAATCACCACCTTCCGGAGACACCTGAAACCCCACCTCTTCAAGGAATACCTAGGATAGGGTAAGTAAGGGTAAGTAATCCTTCTCCCCCTTCTCCCCCCCAAAAAAAAAAAAAGATTTAGATGCAAGTGGCTGTTCCACTGGATGTCATAAGGTGTATGCACCAATTTGTAAGTCGCTCTGGATAAGAGCGTCTGCTAAATGACTTAAATGTAAATGTAAATGTGAGAAGTGGTTTGTTAGGACGGTGAGAAGTGGTTTGTTAGGACGATGAGAAGTGGTTTGTTCGGACTGTGAGAAGTGGTCTGTTCGGACGGTGAGAAGTGGTTTGTTAGGCGGACAGGGAGAAGTGGTTTATGTGAGAAGTGGTTTGTTAGGACGGTGAGAAGTGGTTTGTTCGGACGATGAGAAGTGGTTTGTTAGAACCGTGAGAAGTGGTTTGTTAGGATGATGAGAAGTAGTTTATTGGGACGGTGAGAAGTTGTTTGTTTGAGGAACAGGGAGAAGTGATTTATGTGAGAAGTGGTTTGTTAGGACGGTGAGAAGTGGTTTGTTAGAACCGTGAGAAGTGGTTTGTTAGGATGATGAGAAGTAGTTTATTAGGACAGTGAGAAGTGGTTTGTTAGGATGATGAGAAGTGGTTTGTTCGGCGGACAGGAGAAGTGATTTATGTGAGAAGTGGTTTGTTAGGACGGTGAGAAGTGGTTTGTTAGGACGGTGAGAAGTGGTTTGTTAGGACGATGAGAAGTGGTTTGTTAGGATGATGAGAAGTGGTATGTTAGGACGATGAGAAGTGGTATGTTAGGATGATGAGAAGTAGTTTATTAGGACGGTGAGAAGTGGTTTGTTAGAGGAACAGGGAGAAGTGATTTATGTGAGAAGTGGTTTGTTAGGACGGTGAGAAGTGGTTTGTTAGGACGACAGGGAGAAGTGATTTACGTGAGAAGTGGTTTGTTAGGACGGTGAGAAGTGGTTTGTTAGAGGAACAGGGAGAAGTGATTTACTTGAGAAGTGGTTTGTTAGGACTGTGAGAAGTGGTTTGTTAGGACGGTGAGAAGTGGTTTGTTAGGCGGACAGGGAGAAGTGGTTTATGTGAGAAGTGGTTTGTTAGGACGGTGAGAAGTGGTTTGTTCGGACTGTGAGAAGTGGTTTGTTCGGACTGTGAGAAGTGGTTTGTTAGGACGGTGAGAAATGGTTTGTTAGGACGATGAGAAGTGGTTTGTTAGAACCGTGAGAAGTGGTTTGTTAGGATGATGAGAAGTAGTTTATTGGGACGGTGAGAAGTGGTTTGTTAGGACGGTGAGAAGTGGTTTGTTAGGACGGTGAGAAGTGGTTTGTTAGGTGGACAGGGAGAAGTGATTTATGTGAGAAGTGGTTTATGTGAGAAGTGGTTTGTTAGGATGATGAGAAGTGGTTTGTTAGGACGGTGAGAAGTGTTTTGTTAGGACGATGAGAAGTGGTTTGTTAGGCGGACAGGAGAAGTGATTTATGTGAGAAGTGGTTTGTTAGGACGATGAGAAGTTGTTTATTAGGACGGTGAGAAGTGGTTTGTTAGAGGAACAGGGAGAAGTGATTTATGTGAGAAGTGGTTTGTTAGGACGGTGAGAAGTGTTTTGTTCGGACTGTGAGAAGTGGTCTGTTCGGACGGTGAGAAGTGGTTTGTTCGGACGGTGAGAAGTGGTTTGTTAGGCGGACAGGGAGAAGTGGTTTATGTGAGAAGTGGTTTGTTAGGACGGTGAGAAGTGGTTTGTTCGGACGGTGAGAAGTGGTTTGTTAGAACCGTGAGAAGTGGTTTGTTAGGATGATGAGAAGTAGTTTATTAGGACGGTGAGAAGTGGTTTGTTAGAGGAACAGGGAGAAGTGATTTATGTGAGAAGTGGTTTGTTAGGACGGTGAGAAGTGGTTTGTTAGAACCGTGAGAAGTGGTTTGTTAGGATGATGAGAAGTGGTTTGTTAGGACGGTGAGAAGTGGTTTGTTAGGCGGACAGGGAGAAGTGATTTATGTGAGAAGTGGTTTGTTAGGACGGTGAGAAGTGGTTTGTTAGGACGGTGAGAAGTGGTTTGTTAGGACGATGAGACGTGATTTGTTAGGACGATGAGAAGTGGTATGTTAGGATGATGAGAAGTAGTTTATTAGGACGGTGAGAAGTGGTTTGTTAGAGGAACAGGGAGAAGTGATTTATGTGAGAAGTGGTTTGTTAGGACGGTGAGAAGTGATTTGTTAGGATGATGAGAAGTGGTGTGTTAGGATGATGAGAAGTAGTTTATTAGGACGTTGAGAAGTGATTTATGTGAGAAGTGGTTTGTTAGGACGGTGAGAAGTGGTTTGTTAGGTGGACAGGGAGAAGTGGTTTGTGAGAAGTGGTTTATGTGAGAAGTGGTTTGTTCGGACGGTGAGAAGTGGTTTGTTAGGCGGACAGGGAGAAGTGATTTATGTGAGAAGTGGTTTGTTAGGACGGTGAGAAGTGGTTTGTTAGGACGGTGAGAAGTGGTTTGTTAGGACGATGAGACGTGATTTGTTAGGATGATGAGAAGTAGTTTATTAGGACGGTGAGAAGTGGTTTGTTAGAGGAACAGGGAGAAGTGATTTATGTGAGAAGTGGTTTGTTAGGACAGTGAGAAGTGATTTGTTAGGACGATGAGACGTGGTTTGTTAGAGGAACAGGGAGAAGTGATTTACGTGAGAAGTGGTTTGTTAGGACGGTGAGAAGTGGTTTGTTAGAGGAACAGGGAGAAGTTATTTATGTGAGAAGTGGTTTGTTATGACGATGAGAAGTGGTTTGTTAGGACAGTGAGAAGTGGTTTGTTAGGCGGACAGGGAGAAGTGTTTTATGTGAGAAGTGGTTTGTTAGGACGGTGAGAAGTGGTTTGTTAGGACGATGAGAAGTGGTTTGTTCGGACTGTGAGAAGTGGTTTGTTAGGACGGTGAGAAATGGTTTGTTAGGACGATGAGAAGTGGTTTGTTCGGACTGTGAGAAGTGGTTTGTTAGAACCGTGAGAAGTGGTTTGTTAGGATGATGAGAAGTAGTTTATTGGGACGGTGAGAAGTGGTTTGTTAGAGGAACAGGGAGAGAAGTGATATATGTGAGAAGTGGTTTGTTAGGACGGTGAGAAGTGGTTTGTTAGGATGATGAGAAGTGGTTTGTTAGGACGGTGAGAAGTGTTTTGTTAGGACGATGAGAAGTGGTTTGTTAGGCGGACAGGGAGAAGTGATTTATGTGAGAAGTGGTTTGTTAGGACGATGAGAAGTTGTTTATTAGGACGGTGAGAAGTGGTTTGTTAGAGGAACAGGGAGAAGTGATTTATGTGAGAAGTGGTATGTTAGGACGATGAGAAGTGGTATGTTAGGATGATGAGAAGTAGTTTATTAGGACGGTGAGAAGTGGTTTGTTAGAGGAACAGGGAGAAGTGATTTATGTGAGAAGTGGTTTGTTAGGACGGTGAGAAGTGATTTGTTAGGACGATGAGACGTGGTTTGTTAGAGGAACAGGGAGAAGTGATTTACGTGAGAAGTGGTTTGTTAGGACGGTGAGAAGTGGTTTGTTAGAGGAACAGGGAGAAGTTATTTATGTGAGAAGTGGTTTGTTATGACGATGAGAAGTGGTTTGTTAGGACAGTGAGAAGTGGTTTGTTAGGCGGACAGGAGAAGTGTTTTATGTGAGAAGTGGTTTGTTAGGACGGTGAGAAGTGGTTTGTTAGGACGATGAGAAGTGGTTTGTTCGGACTGTGAGAAGTGGTTTGTTAGGACGGTGAGAAATGGTTTGTTAGGACGATGAGAAGTGGTTTGTTCGGACTGTGAGAAGTGGTTTGTTAGAACCGTGAGAAGTGGTTTGTTAGGATGATGAGAAGTAGTTTATTGGGACGGTGAGAAGTGGTTTGTTAGAGGAACAGGGAGAGAAGTGATATATGTGAGAAGTGGTTTGTTAGGACGGTGAGAAGTGGTTTGTTAGGATGATGAGAAGTGGTTTGTTAGGACGGTGAGAAGTGTTTTGTTAGGACGATGAGAAGTGGTTTGTTAGGCGGACAGGGAGAAGTGATTTATGTGAGAAGTGGTTTGTTAGGACGATGAGAAGTTGTTTATTAGGACGGTGAGAAGTGGTTTGTTAGAGGAACAGGGAGAAGTGATTTATGTGAGAAGTGGTTTGTTAGGACGGTGAGAAGTGTTTTGTTCGGACTGTGAGAAGTGGTCTGTTCGGACGGTGAGAAGTGGTTTGTTCGGACGGTGAGAAGTGGTTTGTTAGGCGGACAGGGAGAAGTGGTTTATGAGAAGTGGTTTGTTAGGACGGTGAGAAGTGGTTTGTTCGGACGGTGAGAAGTGGTTTGTTAGAACCGTGAGAAGTGGTTTGTTAGGATGATGAGAAGTAGTTTATTAGGACGGTGAGAAGTGGTTTGTTAGAGGAACAGGGAGAAGTGATTTATGTGAGAAGTGGTTTGTTAGGACGGTGAGAAGTGGTTTGTTAGAACCGTGAGAAGTGGTTTGTTAGGATGATGAGAAGTGGTTTGTTAGGACGGTGAGAAGTGGTTTGTTAGGAGAAGTGATTTATGTGAGAAGTGGTTTGTTAGGACGGTGAGAAGTGGTTTGTTAGGACGGTGAGAAGTGGTTTGTTAGGACTGTGAGAAGTGGTTTGTTAGAACCGTGAGAAGTGGTTTGTTAGGATGATGAGAAGTAGTTTATTGGGACGGTGAGAAGTGGTTTGTTAGAGGAACAGGGAGAGAAGTGATATATGTGAGAAGTGGTTTGTTAGGACGGTGAGAAGTGGTTTGTTAGGATGATGAGAAGTGGTTTGTTAGGACGGTGAGAAGTGTTTTGTTAGGACGATGAGAAGTGGTTTGTTAGGCGGACAGGGAGAAGTGATTTATGTGAGAAGTGGTTTGTTAGGACGATGAGAAGTTGTTTATTAGGACGGTGAGAAGTGGTTTGTTAGAGGAACAGGGAGAAGTGATTTATGTGAGAAGTGGTTTGTTAGGACGGTGAGAAGTGTTTTGTTCGGACTGTGAGAAGTGGTCTGTTCGGACGGTGAGAAGTGGTTTGTTCGGACGGTGAGAAGTGGTTTGTTAGGCGGACAGGGAGAAGTGGTTTATGTGAGAAGTGGTTTGTTAGGACGGTGAGAAGTGGTTTGTTCGGACGGTGAGAAGTGGTTTGTTAGAACCGTGAGAAGTGGTTTGTTAGGATGATGAGAAGTAGTTTATTAGGACGGTGAGAAGTGGTTTGTTAGAGGAACAGGGAGAAGTGATTTATGTGAGAAGTGGTTTGTTAGGACGGTGAGAAGTGGTTTGTTAGAACCGTGAGAAGTGGTTTGTTAGTATGATGAGAAGTGGTTTGTTAGGACGGTGAGAAGTGGTTTGTTCAGGTGGA
This sequence comes from Oncorhynchus keta, assembly GCF_023373465.1. Taxonomy (NCBI): domain Eukaryota; kingdom Metazoa; phylum Chordata; class Actinopteri; order Salmoniformes; family Salmonidae; genus Oncorhynchus; species Oncorhynchus keta. The sequence continues at coordinate 16,208,934 of NC_068421.1, read as the reverse complement.
CAGGGAGAAGTGATTTATGTGAGAAGTGGTTTGTTAGGACGGTGAGAAGTGGTTTGTTAGGACGGTGAGAAGTGGTTTGTTAGGACGATGAGACGTGATTTGTTAGGACGATGAGAAGTGGTATGTTAGGATGATGAGAAGTACTTTATTAGGACGGTGAGAAGTGGTTTGTTAGAGGAACAGGGAGAAGTGATTTATGTGAGAAGTGGTTTGTTAGACGGTGAGAAGTGATTTGTTAGGACGATGAGACGTGGTTTGTTAGTATGATGAGAAGTAGTTTATTAGGACGGTGAGAAGTGGTTTGTTAGGTGGACAGGGAGAAGTGGTTTATGTGAGAAGTGGTTTATGTGAGAAGTGGTTTGTTAGGACGGTGAGAAGTGGTTTGTTCGGCGGACAGGGAGAAGTGATTTATGTGAGAAGTGGTTTGTTAGGACGGTGAGAAGTGGTTTGTTAGGACTGTGAGAAGTGGTTTGTTAGGATGATGAGAAGTAGTTTATTAGGACGATGAGAAGTAGTTTATTAGGACGGTGAGAAGTAGTTTATTAGGACGGTGAGAAGTGGTTTGTTAGGACGGTGAGAAGTGGTTTGTTAGGACGGTGAGAAGTGGTTTGTTAGAGGAACAGGGAGAAGTGATTTACGTGAGAAGTGGTTTGTTAGGACGATGAGACGTGGTTTGTTAGAGGAACAGGGAGAAGTGATTTACTTGAGAAGTGGTTTGTTAGGACGATGAGAAGTGGTTTGTTAGGACAATGAGAAGTGGTTTGTTAGGCGGACAGGGAGAAGTGTTTTATGTGAGAAGTGGTTTGTTAGGACGGTGAGAAGTGGTTTGTTAGGACGATGAGAAGTGGTTTGTTCGGACTGTGAGAAGTGGTTTGTTAGGACGGTGAGAAATGGTTTGTTAGGACGATGAGAAGTGGTTTGTTCGGACTGTGAGAAGTGGTTTGTTAGAACCGTGAGAAGTGGTTTGTTAGGATGATGAGAAGTAGTTTATTGGGACGGTGAGAAGTGGTTTGTTAGAGGAACAGGGAGAGAAGTGATATATGTGAGAAGTGGTTTGTTAGGACGGTGAGAAGTGGTTTGTTAGGATGATGAGAAGTGGTTTGTTAGGACGGTGAGAAGTGTTTTGTTAGAGATGAGAAGTGGTTTGTTAGGCGGACAGGGAGAAGTGATTTATGTGAGAAGTGGTTTGTTAGGACGATGAGAAGTTGTTTATTAGGACGGTGAGAAGTGGTTTGTTAGAGGAACAGGGAGAAGTGATTTATGTGAGAAGTGGTTTGTTAGGACGGTGAGAAGTGTTTTGTTCGGACTGTGAGAAGTGGTCTGTTCGGACGGTGAGAAGTGGTTTGTTAGGACGGTGAGAAGTGGTTTGTTAGGCGGACAGGGAGAAGTGGTTTATGTGAGAAGTGGTTTGTTAGGACGGTGAGAAGTGGTTTGTTCGGACGGTGAGAAGTGGTTTGTTAGGACGGTGAGAAGTGGTTTGTTAGAACCGTGAGAAGTGGTTTGTTAGGATGATGAGAAGTAGTTTATTAGGACGGTGAGAAGTGGTTTGTTAGAGGAACAGGGAGAAGTGATTTATGTGAGAAGTGGTTTGTTAGGACGGTGAGAAGTGGTTTGTTAGAACCGTGAGAAGTGGTTTGTTAGGATGATGAGAAGTAGTTTATTAGGACGGTGAGAAGTGGTTTGTTAGGCGGACAGGGAGAAGTGGTTTATGTGAGAAGTGGTTTATGTGAGAAGTGGTTTGTTAGGACGGTGAGAAGTGGTTTGTTAGGACGGTGAGAAGTGGTTTGTTAGGACGGTGAGAAGTGGTTTGTTAGGACGGTGAGAAGTGGTTTGTTAGGACGATGAGACGTGATTTGTTAGGACGATGAGAAGTGGTATGTTAGGATGATGAGAAGTAGTTTATTAGGACGGTGAGAAGTGGTTTGTTAGAGGAACAGGGAGAAGTGATTTATGTGAGAAGTGGTTTGTTAGGACGGTGAGAAGTGGTTTGTTAGGACGGTGAGAAGTGGTTTGTTAGGACGGTGAGAAGTGGTTTGTTAGGCGGACAGGGAGAAGTGGTTTATGTGAGAAGTGGTTTATGTGAGAAGTGGTTTGTTAGGACGGTGAGAAGTGGTTTGTTCGGCGGACAGGGAGAAGTGATTTATGTGAGAAGTGGTTTGTTAGGATGATGAGAAGTGGTTTGTTAGGACGGTGAGAAGTGGTTTGTTAGAACCGTGAGAAGTGGTTTGTTAGTATGATGAGAAGTAGTTTATTAGGACGGTGAGAAGTGGTTTGTTAGTGGACGGTGAGAAGTGGTTTGTTCGGCGGACAGGAGAAAGTGATTTATGAGAAGTGGTTTGTTAGGACGGTGAGAAGTGGTTTGTTAGGACGGTGAGAAGTGGTTTGTTAGGACGATGGGACGTGATTTGTTAGGACGATGAGAAGTGGTATGTTAGGATCATGAGAAGTAGTTTATTATGACGGTGAGACGTGGTTTGTTAGAGGAACGGGGAGAAGTGATTTATGTGAGAAGTGGTTTGTTAGGACGGTGAGAAGTGGTTTGTTAGGACGATGAGACGTGGTTTGTTAGAGGAACAGGGAGAAGTGATTTACGTGAGAAGTGGTTTGTTAGGACGATGAGAAGTGGTTTGTTAGGCGGACAGGGAGAAGTGGTTTATGTGAGAAGTGGTTTGTTAGGACGGTGAGAAGTGGTATGTTCGGACTGTGAGAAATGGTTTGTTAGGACGATGAGAAGTGGTTTGTTAGAACCGTGAGAAGTGGTTTGTTAGGACGATGAGAAGTGGTTTGTTCGGACTGTGAGAAGTGGTTTGTTAGGACGGTGAGAAATGGTTTGTTAGGACGATGAGAAGTGGTTTGTTCGGACTGTGAGAAGTGGTTTGTTAGAACCGTGAGAAGTGGTTTGTTAGGATGATGAGAAGTAGTTTATTGGGACAGTGAGAAGTGGTTTGTTAGAGGAACAGGGAGAGAAGTGATATATGTGAGAAGTGGTTTGTTAGGACGGTGAGAAGTGGTTTGTTAGGATGATGAGAAGTGGTTTGTTAGGACGGTGAGAAGTGGTTTGTTAGGACGATGAGAAGTGGTTTGTTCGGACTGTGAGAAGTGGTTTGTTAGGCGGTGAGAAATGGTTTGTTAGGACGATGAGAAGTGGTTTGTTCGTACTGTGAGAAGTGGTTTGTTAGAACCGTGAGAAGTGGTTTGTTAGGATGATGAGAAGTAGTTTATTGGGACGGTGAGAAGTGGTTTGTTAGAGGAACAGGGAGAGAAGTGATATATGTGAGAAGTGGTTTGTTAGGACGGTGAGAAGTGGTTTGTTAGGATGATGAGAAGTGGTTTGTTAGGACGGTGAGAAGTGTTTTGTTAGGACGATGAGAAGTGGTTTGTTAGGCGGACAGGGAGAAGTGATTTATGTGAGAAGTGGTTTGTTAGGACGATGAGAAGTTGTTTATTAGGACGGTGAGAAGTGGTTTGTTAGAGGAACAGGGAGAAGTGATTTATGTGAGAAGTGGTTTGTTAGGACGGTGAGAAGTGTTTTGTTCGGACTGTGAGAAGTGGTCTGTTCGGACGGTGAGAAGTGGTTTGTTCGGACGGTGAGAAGTGGTTTGTTAGGCGGACAGGGAGAAGTGGTTTATGTGAGAAGTGGTTTGTTAGGACGGTGAGAAGTGGTTTGTTCGGACGGTGAGAAGTGGTTTGTTAGAACCGTGAGAAGTGGTTTGTTAGGATGATGAGAAGTAGTTTATTAGGACGGTGAGAAGTGATTTGTTAGGACGATGAGACGTGGTTTGTTAGAGGAACAGGGAGAAGTGATTTACGTGAGAAGTGGTTTGTTAGGACGGTGAGAAGTGGTTTGTTAGAGGAACAGGGAGAAGTTATTTATGTGAGAAGTGGTTTGTTATGACGATGAGAAGTGGCTTGTTAGGACAGTGAGAAGTGGTTTGTTAGGCGGACAGGGAGAAGTGTTTTATGTGAGAAGTGGTTTGTTAGGACGGTGAGAAGTGGTTTGTTAGGACGATGAGAAGTGGTTTGTTCGGACTGTGAGAAGTGGTTTGTTAGAACCGTGAGAAGTGGTTTGTTAGGATGATGAGAAGTAGTTTATTGGGACGGTGAGAAGTGGTTTGTTAGAGGAACAGGGAGAAAGTGATATATGTGAGAAGTGGTTTGTTAGGACGGTGAGAAGTGGTTTGTTAGGATGATGAGAAGTGGTTTGTTAGGACGGTGAGAAGTGGTTTGTTAGGACGATGAGAAGTGGTTTGTTCGGACTGTGAGAAGTGGTTTGTTAGGACGGTGAGAAATGGTTTGTTAGGACGATGAGAAGTGGTTTGTTCGGACTGTGAGAAGTGGTTTGTTAGAACCGTGAGAAGTGGTTTGTTAGGATGATGAGAAGTAGTTTATTGGGACGGTGAGAAGTGGTTTGTTAGAGGAACAGGGAGAAAGTGATATATGTGAGAAGTGGTTTGTTAGGACGGTGAAAGTGGTTTGTTAGGATGATGAGAAGTGGTTTGTTAGGACGGTGAGAAGTGTTTTGTTAGGACGATGAGAAGTGGTTTGTTAGGCGGACAGGAGAAGTGATTTATGTGAGAAGTGGTTTGTTAGGACGATGAGAAGTTGTTTATTAGGACGGTGAGAAGTGGTTTGTTAGAGGAACAGGGAGAAGTGATTTATGTGAGAAGTGGTTTGTTAGGACGGTGAGAAGTGTTTTGTTCGGACTGTGAGAAGTGGTCTGTTCGGACGGTGAGAAGTGGTTTGTTGGACGGTGAGAAGTGGTTTGTTAGCGGACAGGGAGAAGTGGTTTATGTGAGAAGTGGTTTGTTAGGACGGTGAGAAGTGGTTTGTTCGGACGGTGAGAAGTGGTTTGTTAGAACCGTGAGAAGTGGTTTGTTAGGATGATGAAAGTAGTTTATTAGGACGGTGAGAAGTGGTTTGTTAGAGGAACAGGGAGAAGTGATTTATGTGAAAGTGGTTTGTTAGGACGGTGAGAAGTGGTTTGTTAGAACCGTGAGAAGTGGTTTGTTAGTATGATGAAAAGTGGTTTATTAGGACGGTGAGAAGTGGTTTGTTAGGTGGACAGGGAGAAGTGGTTTATGTGAGAAGTGGTTTATGTGAGAAGTGGTTTGTTAGGACGGTGAGAAGTGGTTTGTTCGGCGGACAGGGAGAAGTGATTTATGTGAGAAGTGGTTTGTTAGGACGGTGAGAAGTGGTTTGTTAGGACGGTGAGAAGTGGTTTGTTAGGACGATGAGACGTGATTTGTTAGGACGATGAGAAGTGGTATGTTAGGACGATGAGAAGTGGTATGTTAGGATGATGAGAAGTAGTTTATTAGGACGGTGAGAAGTGGTTTGTTAGAGGAACGGGGAGAAGTGATTTATGTGAGAAGTGGTTTGTTAGGACGGTGAGAAGTGGTTTGTTAGAACCGTGAGAAGTGGTTTGTTAGGATGATGAGAAGTAGTTTATTAGGACGGTGAGAAGTGGTTTGTTAGGCGGACAGGGAGAAGTGATTTATGTGAGAAGTGGTTTATGTGAGAAGTGGTTTGTAAGGACGGTGAGAAGTGGTTTGTTCGGCGGACAGGGAGAAGTGATTTATGTGAGAAGTGGTTTGTTAGGACGGTGAGAAGTGGTTTGTTAGGACGGTGAGAAGTGGTTTGTTAGGACGGTGAGAAGTGGTTTGTTAGGACGATGGGACGTGATTTGTTAGGACGATGAGAAGAGGTATGTTAGGATCATGAGAAGTAGTTTATTATGACGGTGAGACGTGGTTTGTTAGAGGAACGGGGAGAAGTGATTTATGTGAGAAGTGGTTTGTTAGGACGGTGAGAAGTGGTTTGTTAGGACGATGAGAAGTGGTTTGTTAGAGGAACAGGAGAAGTGATTTACGTGAGTGGTTTTGTTAGGACGGTGAGAAGTGGTTTGTTAGAGGAACAGGAAGAAGTTATTTATGTGAAAGTGGTTTGTTAGGACGATGAGAAGTGGTTTGTTAGGACAGTGAGAAGTGGTTTGTTAGGCGGACAGGGAGAAGTGGTTTATGTGAGAAGTGGTTTGTTCGGACTGTGAGAAGTGGTTTGTTAGGACGGTGAGAAATGGTTTGTTAGGACGATGAGAAGTGGTTTGTTTGGACTGTGAGAAGTGGTTTGTTAGAACCGTGAGAAGTGGTTTGTTAGGATGATGAGAAGTAGTTTATTAGGACGGTGAAAGTGATTTGTTAGGACGATGAGACGTGGTTTGTTAGAGGAACAGGGAGAAGTGATTTACGTGAGAAGTGGTTTGTTAGGACGGTGAGAAGTGGTTTGTTAGAGGAACAGGAGAAGTTATTTATGTGAGAAGTGGTTTGTTATGACGATGAAAGTGGTTTGTTAGGACAGTGAGAAGTGGTTTGTTAGGCGGACAGGGAGAAGTGTTTTATGTGAGAAGTGGTTTGTTAGGACGGTGAGAAGTGGTTTGTTAGGACGATGAGAAGTGGTTTGTTCGGACTGTGAGAAGTGGTTTGTTAGAACCGTGAGAAGTGGTTTGTTAGGATGATGAGAAGTAGTTTATTGGGACGGTGAGAAGTGGTTTGTTAGAGGAACAGGGAGAGAAGTGATATATGTGAGAAGTGGTTTGTTAGGACGGTGAGAAGTGGTTTGTTAGGATGATGAGAAGTGGTTTGTTAGGACGGTGAGAAGTGGTTTGTTAGGACGATGAGAAGTGGTTTGTTCGGACTGTGAGAAGTGGTTTGTTAGGACGGTGAGAAATGGTTTGTTAGGACGATGAGAAGTGGTTTGTTCGGACTGTGAGAAGTGGTTTGTTAGAACCGTGAGAAGTGGTTTGTTAGGATGATGAGAAGTAGTTTATTGGGACGGTGAGAAGTGGTTTGTTAGAGGAACAGGGAGAGAAGTGATATATGTGAGAAGTGGTTTGTTAGGACGGTGAAAGTGGTTTGTTAGGATGATGAGAAGTGGTTTGTTAGGATGGTGAGAAGTGTTTTGTTAGGACGATGAGAAGTGGTTTGTTAGGCGGACAGGGAGAAGTGATTTATGTGAGAAGTGGTTTGTTAGGACGATGAGAAGTTGTTTATTAGGACGGTGAGAAGTGGTTTGTTAGAGGAACAGGGAGAAGTGATTTATGTGAGAAGTGGTTTGTTAGGACGGTGAGAAGTGTTTTGTTCGGACTGTGAGAAGTGGTCTGTTCGGACGGTGAGAAGTGGTTTGTTCGGACGGTGAGAAGTGGTTTGTTAGGCGGACAGGAGAAGTGGTTTATGTGAGAAGTGGTTTGTTAGGACGGTGAGAAGTGGTTTTGTTCGGACGGTGAGAAGTGGTTTGTTAGAACCGTGAGAAGTGGTTTGTTAGGATGATGAGAAGTAGTTTATTAGGACGGTGAGAAGTGGTTTGTTAGAGGAACAGGGAGAAGTGATTTATGTGAGAAGTGGTTTGTTAGGACGGTGAGAAGTGGTTTGTTAGAACCGTGAGAAGTGGTTTGTTAGTATGATGAAAGTAGTTTATTAGGACGGTGAGAAGTGGTTTGTTAGGTGGACAGGGAGAAGTGGTTTATGTGAGAAGTGGTTTATGTGAGAAGTGGTTTGTTAGGACGGTGAGAAGTGGTTTGTTCGGCGGACAGGAGAAGTGATTTATGTGAGAAGTGGTTTGTTAGGACGGTGAGAAGTGGTTTGTTAGGACGATGAGACGTGATTTGTTAGGACGATGAGAAGTGGTATGTTAGGACGATGAGAAGTGGTATGTTAGGATGATGAGAAGTAGTTTATTAGGACGGTGAGAAGTGGTTTGTTAGAGGAACAGGGAGAAGTGATTTATGTGAGAAGTGGTTTGTTAGGACGGTGAGAAGTGGTTTGTTAGGACGATGAGACGTGGTTTGTTAGAGGAACAGGGAGAAGTGATTTACGTGAGAAGTGGTTTGTTAGGACGATGAGAAGTGGTTTGTTAGAGGAACAGGAAGAGTTATTTATGTGAGAAGTGGTTTGTTAGGACGATGAGAAGTGGTTTGTTAGGACAGTGAGAAGTGGTTTGTTAGGCGGACAGGGAGAAGTGGTTTATGTGAGAAGTGGTTTGTTCGGACTGTGAGAAGTGGTTTGTTAGGACGGTGAGAAATGGTTTGTTAGGACGATGAGAAGTGGTTTGTTTGGACTGTGAGAAGTGGTTTGTTAGAACCGTGAGAAGTGGTTTGTTAGGATGATGAGAAGTGGTTTGTTAGGACGGTGAGAAGTGTTTTGTTAGGACGATGAGAAGTGGTTTGTCAGGCGGACAGGGAGAAGTGATTTATGTGAGAAGTGGTTTGTTAGGACGATGAGAAGTTGTTTATTAGGACGGTGAGAAGTGGTTTGTTAGAGAACAGGGAGAAGTGATTTATGAGAAGTGGTTTGTTAGGACGGTGAGAAGTGTTTTGTTCGGACTGTGAGAAGTGGTTTGTTCGGACTGTGAGAAGTGATTTGTTAGAACCGTGAGAAGTGGTTTGTTAGGATGATGAGAAGTAGTTTATTAGGACGGTGAGAAGTGGTTTGTTAGAGGAACAGGGAGAAGTGATTTATGTGAGAAGTGGTTTGTTAGGACGATGAGAAGTGGTTTGTTAGGACGGTGAGAAGTGGTTTGTTAGGCGGACAGGGAGAAGTGATTTATGTGAGAAGTGGTTTGTTAGGACGATGAGAAGTGGTTTATTAGAACCGTGAGTAGTGGTTTGTTAGAACCGTGAGTAGTGGTTTGTTAGGACGATGAGAAGTGGTTTGTTAGGACGGTGAGAAGTGGTTTGTTAGGCGGACAGGGAGAAGTGGTTTATGTGAAAGTGGTTTGTTAGGACGGTGAGAAGTGGTTTGTTCGGACGGTGAGAAGTGGTTTGTTAGAACCGTGAGAAGTGGTTTGTTAGGATGATGAGAAGTAGTTTATTAGGACGGTGAGAAGTGGTTTGTTAGAAGAACAGGGAGAAGTGATTTATGTGAGAAGTGGTTTGTTAGGACGGTGAGAAGTGGTTTGTTAGAACCGTGAGAAGTGGTTTGTTAGTATGATGAGAAGTAGTTTATTAGGACGGTGAGAAGTGGTTTGTTAGGTGGACAGGGAGAAGTGGTTTATGTGAGAAGTGGTTTATGTGAGAAGTGGTTTGTTAGGACGGTGAGAAGTGGTTTGTTAGGCGGACAGGGACAAGTGATTTATGTGAGAAGTGGTTTGTTAGGACGGTGAGAAGTGGTTTGTTAGGACGGTGAGAAGTGATTTGTTAGGATGATGAGAAGTGGTGTGTTAGGATGATGAGAAGTAGTTTATTAGGAGAAAGTGGTTTGTTAGAGGAACAGGGAAGTGATTTATGTGAGAAGTGGTTTGTTAGGACGGTGAGAAGTGATTTGTTAGGACGATGAGACGTAGTTTGTTAGAACAGGGAGAAGTGATTTACGTGAGAAGTGGTTTGTTAGACGGTGAGAAGTGGTTTGTTAGAGGAACAGGGAGAAGTTATTTATGTGAGAAGTGGTTTGTTAGGACGATGAGAAGTGGTTTGTTAGGCGGACAGGAGAAGTGGTTTATGTGAAAGTGGTTTGTTAGGACGGTGAGAAGTGGTTTGTTAGGACGATGAGAAGTGGTTTGTTCGGACTGTGAGAAGTGGTTTGTTAGGACGGTGAGAAATGGTTTGTTAGGACGATGAGAAGTGGTTTGTTCGGACTGTGAGAAGTGGTTTGTTAGAACCGTGAGAAGTGGTTTGTTAGGATGATGAGAAGTAGTTTATTGGGACGGTGAGAAGTGGTTTGTTAGAGGAACAGGGAGAAAGTGATATATGTGAGAAGTGGTTTGTTAGGACGGTGAGAAGTGGTTTGTTAGGATGATGAGAAGTGGTTTGTTAGGACGGTGAAAGTGTTTTGTTAGGACGATGAGAAGTGGTTTGTTAGGCGGACAGGGAGAAGTGATTTATGTGAGAAGTGGTTTGTTAGGACGGTGAGAAGTGTTTTGTTCGGACTGTGAGAAGTGGTTTGTTCGGACTGTGAGAAGTGATTTGTTAGAACCGTGAGAAGTGGTTTGTTAGGATGATGAGAAGTCGTTTATTAGGATGGTGAGAAGTGGTTTGTTAGAGGAACAGGGAGAAGTGATTTATGTGAGAAGTGGTTTGTTAGGACGATGAGAAGTGGTTTATTAGGACGGTGAGAAGTGGTTTGTTTGGCAGACAGGGACAAGTGATTTGTGAGAAGTGGTTTGTTAGGACGATGAGAAGTGGTTTGTTAGGACGGTGAGAAGTGGTTTGTTAGGACGGTGAGAAGTGGTTTGTTAGGACGGTGAGAAGTGGTTTGTTCGGACGGTGAGAAGTGGTTTGTTCGGACGGTGAGAAGTGGTTTGTTCGGACGGTGAGAAGTGGTTTGTTAGGACGATGAGAAGTGGTTTGTTAGGACGATGAGAAGTGGTTTGTTAGGACGGTGAGAAGTGGTTTGTTAGGCGGACAGGGAGAAGTGGTTTATGTGAGAAGTGGTTTGTTAGGACGGTGAGAAGTGGTTTGTTCGGACGGTGAGAAGTGGTTTGTTAGAACCGTGAGAAGTGGTTTGTTAGGATGATGAGAAGTAGTTTATTAGGACGGTGAGAAGTGGTTTGTTAGAGGAACAGGGAGAAGTGATTTATGTGAGAAGTGGTTTTTTAGGACGGTGAGAAGTGGTTTGTTAGAACCGTGAGAAGTGGTTTGTTAGGATGATGAGAAGTAGTTTATTAGGACGGTGAGAAGTGGTTTGTTAGGCGGACAGGGAGAAGTGATTTATGTGAGAAGTGATTTATGTGAGAAGTGGTTTGTTAGGCGGACAGGAGAAGTGATTTATGTGAGAAGTGGTTTATTAGGACGGTGAGAAGTGGTTTGTTAGAGGAACAGGAGAAGTGATTTATGTGAGAAGTGGTTTGTTAGGACGGTGAAAGTGATTTATTAGACGATGAGACGTGGTTTGTTAGAGGAACAGGGAGAAGTGATTTACGTGAGAAGTGGTTTGTTAGGACGGTGAAAGTGGTTTGTTAGAGGAACAGGGAGAAGTTATTTATGTGAGAAGTGGTTTGTTAGGACGATGAGAAGTGGTTTGTTAAGCGGACAGGGAGAAGTGGTTTATGTGAGAAGTGGTTTGTTAGGACGGTGAGAAGTGGTTTGTTAGGACGATGAGAAGTGGTTTATTCGGACTGTGAGAAGTGGTTTGTTAGGACGGTGAGAAATGGTTTGTTAGGACAATGAGAAGTGGTTTGTTCGGACTGTGAGAAGTGGTTTGTTAGAACCGTGAGAAGTGGTTTGTTAGGATGATGAGAAGTAGTTTATTGGGACGGTGAGAAGTGGTTTGTTAGAGGAACAGGGAGAGAAGTGATATATGTGAGAAGTGGTTTGTTAGGACGGTGAAGTGGTTTGTTAGGATGATGAGAAGTAGTTTATTAGGACGGTGAGAAGTGGTCTATTAGGATGATGAGAAGTTGTTTATTAGGACGGTGAAAAGTGGTTTGTTAGAGGAACAGGGAGAAGTGGTTTGTTAGGATGATGAGAAGTAGTTTATTAGGACGGTGAGAAGTGGTTTGTTAGAGGAACAGGGAGAAGTGGTTTGTTAGGACGGTGAGAAGTGGTTTGTTAGGATGATGAGAAGTAGTTTATTAGGACGGTGAGAAGTGGTCTGTTAGGATGATGAGAAAAGTTGTTTATTAGGACGGTGAGAAGTGGTTTGTTAGAGGAACAGGGAGAAGTGATTTATGTGAGAAGTGGTTTTATTAGGACGGTGAGAAGTGTTTTGTTAGACGATGAGAAGTGGTTTGTTAGGCGGACAGGGAGAAGTGATTTATGTGAGAAGTGGTTTGTTAGGACGATGAGAAGTGGTTTGTTAGAGGAACAGGGAGAAGTGATTTATGTGAGAAGTGGTTTGTTAGGACGGTGAGAAGTGTTTTGTTCGGACTGTGAGAAGTGGTTTGTTCGGACTGTGAGAAGTGATTTGTTAGAACCGTGAAGTGGTTTGTTAGGATGATGAGAAGATTAGTGAGAAGTTTTGTTAGAGGAACAGGGAGAAGTGATTTATGTGAGAAGTGGTTTGTTAGGACGATGAGAAGTGGTTTGTTTGGCGGACAGGAGAAGTGATTTACGTGAGAAGTGGTTTGTTAGGACGATGAAAAGTGGTTTGTTAGGATTGTGAGAAGTGGTTTGTTAGGCGGACAGGGAGAAGTGGTTTATGTGAGAAGTGGTTTATTAGACGGTGAGAAGTGGTTTGTTCGGACGGTGAGAAGTGGTTTGTTAGAACTGTGGTTTGTTAGGATGATGAGAAGTAGTTTATTAGGACGGTGAAAGTGGTTTGTTAGGACGATGAAAAGTGGTTTGTTAGGACGGTGAGAAGTGGTTTGTTAGGACGATGAAAAGTGGTTTGTTAGGACGATGAAAAGTGGTTTGTTAGGACGGTGAGAAGTGGTTTGTTAGGACGATGAAAGTGGTTTGTTCGGACTGTGAAAGTGGTTTGTTAGGACGGTGAGAAATGGTTTGTTAGGACGATGAGAAGTGGTTTGTTCGGACTGGTGGTTTGTTAGAACCGTGAGAAGTGGTTTGTTAGGATGATGAGAAGTAGTTTATTGGGACGGTGAGAAGTGGTTTGTTAGAGGAACAGGGAGAAGTGGTTTATGTGAGAAGTGGTTTATGTGAGAAGTGGTTTGTTAGGACGGTGAGAAGTGGTTTGATAGGCGGACAGGGACAAGTGTTTTATGTGAGAAGTGGTTTGTTAGGACGATGAGACGTGATTTGTTAGGACGATGAGAAGTAGTTTATTAGGACGGTGAGAAGTGGTTTGTTAGAGGAACAGGGAGAAGTGGTTTATGTGAGAAGTGGTTTATGTAAGGCGGTTTGTTAGGACGGTGAGAAGTGGTTTGTTAGGCGGACAGGGACAAGTGATTTATGTGAGAAGTGGTTTGTTAGGATGATGACAAGTGAGTTTATTAGGACGTTGAGAAGTGGTTTGTTAGAGGAACAGGCAGAAGTGATTTATGTGAGTGGTTTGTTAGGACGGTGAGAAGTGGTTTGTTAGACGATGAGAAGTGGTTTGTTAGCGGACAGGGAGAAGTGGTTTATGTGAGAAGTGGTTTATTAGGACGGTGAGAAGTGGTTTGTTAGAAGAACAGGGAGAAGTGATTTATGTGAGAAGTGGTTTGTTAGGACGGTGAGAAGTGGTCTGTTAGGACGGTGAGAAGTGGTTTGTTAGGACGATGAGAAGTGGTTTGTTAGGACGATGAGAAGTGGTTTGTTCGGACTGTGAAAGTGGTTTGTTAGGACGGTGAGAAGTGGTTTGTTAGGACGGTGAGAAGTGGTTTGTTAGGCGGACAGGGACAAGTGATTTATGTGAAAGTGGTTTGTTAGGACGGTGAGAATTGGTTTGTTAGGACGATGAGAAGTAGTTTATTAGGACGGTGAGAAGTGGTTTGTTAGGACTGTGAGAAGTGGTTTGTTAGGACGATGAGAAGTGGTTTGTTCGGACGGTGAGAAGTGGTTTGTTAGGACGGTGAGAAGTGGTTTGTTAGGACGGTGAGAAGTGGTTTGTTAGGCGGACAGGGACAAGTGATTTATGTGAGAAGTGGTTTGTTAGGACGGTGAGAAAGTGGTTTGTTAGAACGATGAGAAGTGGTTTGTTAGGACTATGAGAAGTGGTTTGTTAGGACGGTGAGAAGTGGTTTGTTAGGACGGTGAGAAGTGGTTTGTTAGGCGGACAGTGAGAAGTGGTTTGTTCGGATGGTGAGAAGTGGTTTGTTAGGACGATGAGAAGTGGTTTGTTAGGACGGTGAGAAGTGGTTTGTTAGGCGGACAGGGAGAAGTGGTTTATGTGAGAAGTGGTTTGTTAGGACGGTGAGAAGTGGTTTGTTCGGACGGTGAGAAGTGGTTTGTTCGGACGGTGAGAAGTGGTTTGTTAGAACCGTGAGAAGTGGTTTGTTAGGATGATGAGAAGTAGTTTATTAGGACGGTGAGAAGTGGTTTGTTAGAGGAACAGGGAGAAGTGATTTATGTGAGAAGTGGTTTGTTAGGACGGTGAGAAGTGGTTTGTTAGGCGAACAGGGAGAAGTGGTTTGTTAGGATGATGAGAAGTAGTTTATTAGGACGGTGAAAGTGGTTTGTTAGGTGGGCAGGGAGAAGTGTTTTATGTGAGAAGTGGTTTATGTGAGAAGTGGTTTGTTAGGACGGTGAGAAGTGGTTTGTTAGAACCGTGAGAAGTGGTTTGTTAGGATGATGAGAAGTAGTTTATTAGGACGGTGAGAAGTGGTTTGTTAGGTGGACAGGAGAATTGGTTTATGTGAGAAGTGGTTTATGTGAGAAGTGGTTTGTTAGGACGGTGAGAAGTGGTTTGTTAGAGGAACAGGGAGAAGTGATTTATGTGAAAAGTGGTTTGTTAGGACGGTGATTAGTGGTTTGTTAGAACCGTGAGAAGTGGTCTGTTAGGATGATGAGAAGTAGTTTATTAGGACGGTGAGAAGTGGTTTGTTAGGTGGACAGGGAGAAGTGGTTTATGTGAGAAGTTGTTTATGTGAGAAGTGGTTTGTTAGGACGGTGAGAAGTGGTTTGATAGGCGGACAGGGACAAGTGTTTTATGTGAGAAGTGGTTTGTTAGGACGGTGAGAAGTGGTTTGTTAGTACGGTGAGAAGTGGTTTGTTAGGACGATGAGACGTGATTTGTTAGGCGGACAGGGAGAAGTGGTTTACGTGAGAAGTGGTTTATTAGGACGGTGAGAAGTGGTTTGTTAGAGGAACAGGGAGAAGTGATTTATGTGAAAGTGGTTTGTTAGGACGGTGAGAAGTGGTCTGTTAGGACGGTGAGAAGTGGTTTGTTAGGACGATGAGAAGTGGTTTGTTAGGACGATGAGAAGTGGTTTGTTAGAGGACAGGGAGAAGTGGTTTATGTGAGAAGTGGTTTGTTAGGACGGTGAGAAGTAGTTTATTAGGACGGTGAGAAGTGGTTTGTTAGAGGAACAGGGAGAAGTGATTTATGTGAAAGTGGTTTATTAGGACGATGAGAAGTGGTCTGTTAGGACGATGAGAAGTGGTTTGTTAGGACGGTGAGAAGTGGTTTGTGAGAAGTGGTTTATGTGAGAAGTAGTTTGTTCGGACGGTGAGAAGTGGTTTGTTAGGCTGACAGGGACAAGTGATTTATGTGAGAAGTTGTTTGTTAGGACGGTGAGAAGTGGTTTGTTAGGACGGTGAGAAGTGGTTTGTTAGGCGGACAGGACAAGTGATTTATGTGAAAGTGGTTTGTTAGGACGATGAAAAGTGGTTTGTTAGGACGGTGAGAAGTGGTTTTAGGACGATGAAAAGTGGTTTGTTAGAGTGAGAAGTGGTTTGTTAGGACGATGAGAAGTGGTTTGTTAGGACGATGAGAAGTGGTTTGTTAGGACGGTGAGAAGTGGTTTGTTAGGGGAACGGGGAGAAGTGATTTATGTGAGAAGTGGTTTGTTAGGACGGTGAGAAGTGGTTTGTTAGAACCGTGAGAAGTGGTTTGTTAGGATGATGAGAATTAGTTTATTAGGACGGTGAGAAGTGGTTTGTTAGAGGAACAGGGAGAAGTGATTTATGTGAGAAGTGGTTTGTTAGGACGATGAGAAGTGGTTTGTTAGGACGGTGAGAAGTGGTTTGTTAGGACGGTGAGAAGTGGTTTGTTAGGCGGACAGGGAGAAGTGGTTTATGTGAGAAGTGGTTTGTTAGGACGGTGAGAAGTGGTTTGTTAGGACGATGAAAAGTGGTTTGTTAGGATTGTGAGAAGTGGTTTGTTAGAACTGTGAGAAGTGGTTTGTTAGGATGATGAGAAGTAGTTTATTAGGACGGTGAGAAGTGGTTTGTTAGAGGAACAGGGAGAAGTGATTTATGTGAGAAGTGGTTTGTTAGGACGGTGAAAGTGGTTTGTTAGAGGAACAGGAGAAGTGGTTTGTTAGGATGATGAGAAGTAGTTTATTAGGACGGTGAGAAGTGGTTTGTTAGGTGGACAGGAGAAGTGTTTTATGTGAGAAGTGGTTTGTTAGGACGGTGAGAAGTGGTTTGTTAGAACCGTGAGAAGTGGTTTGTTAGGATGATGAGAAGTAGTTTGTTAGGACGGTGAGAAGTGGTTTGTTAGGTGGACAGGGAGAAGTGTTTTATGTGAGAAGTGATTTATGTGAGAAGTGGTTTATGTGAGGAGTGATTTATGTGAGAAGTGGTTTGTGTGAGAAGTGGTTTGTTAGGACGGTGAGAAGTGGTTTGTTAGGACGGTGAGAAGTGGTTTGTTAGGTGGACAGGAGAAGTGGTTTATGTGAGAAGTGGTTTATGTGAGAAGTGGTTTGTTAGGACGGTGAGAAGTGGTTTGTTAGGACGATGAGAAGTAGTTTGTTAGGACTGTGAGAAGTGGTTTGATAGGCGGACAGGGACAAGTGTTTTATGTGAGAAGTGGTTTGTTAGGACGGTGAGAAGTGGTTTGTTAGGACGGTGAGAAGTGGTTTGTTAGAGGAACAGGGAGAAGTGATTTATGTGAAAAGTGGTTTGTTAGGACGGTGATTAGTGGTTTGTTAGAACCGTGAGAAGTGGTCTGTTAGGATGATGAGAAGTAGTTTATTAGGACGGTGAGAAGTGGTTTGTTAGGTGGACAGGAGAAGTGGTTTATGTGAGAAGTGGTTTATGTGAGAAGTGGTTTGTTAGGACGGTGAGAAGTGGTTTGATAGGCGGACAGGGACAAGTGTTTTATGTGAGAAGTGGTTTGTTAGGACGGTGAAAGTGGTTTGTTAGTACGGTGAGAAGTGGTTTGTTAGGACGATGAGACGTGATTTGTTAGGCGGACAGGGAGAAGTGGTTTATGTGAGAAGTAGTTTATTAGGACGGTGAGAAGTGGTTTGTTAGAGGAACAGGGAGAAGTGATTTATGTGAGAAGTGGTTTGTTAGGACGGTGAGAAGTGGTCTGTTAGGATGGTGAGAAGTGGTTTGTTAGGACGATGAGAAGTGGTTTGTTAGGCGGACAGGGAGAAGTGGTTCATGTGAGAAGTGGTTTGTTAGGACGGTGAGAAGTGGTTTGTTAGGACGGTGAGAAGTGGTTTGTTAGGACGGTGAGAAGTGGTTTGTTAGGACGGTGAGAAGTGGTTTGTTAGGACGATGAGAAGTAGTTTATTAGGACGGTGAGAAGTGGTTTATGTGAGAAGTGGTTTATGTGAGAAGTGGTTTGTTAGGACGGTGAGAAGTGGTTTGTTAGGCGGACAGGGACAAGTGATTTATGTGAGAAGTGGTTTGTTAGGACGGTGAGAAGTGGTTTGTTAGGACGGTGAGAAGTGGTTTGTTAGGCAGACAGGGACAAGTGATTTATGTGAGAAGGGGTTTGTTAGGACGATGAGAAGTGGTTTGTTAGGACGGTGAGAAGTGGTTTGTTAGGACGGTGAGAAGTGGTTTGTTAGGACGGTGAGAAGTGGTTTGTTAGGACGATGAGAAGTGGTTTGTTAGGACGATGAGAAGTGGTTTGTTAGGACGGTGAGAAGTGGTTTGTTACGCGGACAGGGAGAAGTGGTTTATGTGAGAAGTGGTTTGTTAGGACGGTGAGAAGTGGTTTGTTAGAACCGTGAGAAGTGGTTTGTTAGCATGATGAGAAGTAGTTTATTAGGACGGTGAGAAGTGGTTTGTTAGAGGAACAGGGAGAAGTGATTTATGTGAGAAGTGGTTTGTTAGGACGATGAGAAGTGGTATGTTAGGATGATGAGAAGTAGTTTATTAGGACAGTGAGAAGTGGTTTGTTAGAGAAACAGGGAGAAGTGATTTATGTGAGAAGTGGTTTGTTCGGACGGTGAGAAGTGGTTTGTTAGGACGATGAAAAGTGGTTTGTTAGGATTGTGAGAAGGTGTTTGTTAGGCGGACAGGAGAAGTGGTTTATGTGAGAAGTGGTTTGTTAGGACGGTGAGAAGTTCTTTGTTCGGACGGTGAGAAGTGGTTTGTTAGAACTGTGAGAAGTGGTTTGTTAGGATGATGAGAAGTAGTTTATTAGGACGGTGAGAAGTGGTTTGTTAGAGGAACAGGGAGAAGTGATTTATGTGAGAAGTGGTTTGTTAGGACGGTGAGAAGTGGTTTGTTAGAACCGTGAGAAGTGGTTTGTTAGGATGATGAGAAGTAGTTTATTAGGACGGTGAGAAGTGGTTTGTTAGGCGGACAGGGAGAAGTGATTTATGTGAGAAGTGGTTTATGTGAGAAGTGGTTTGTAAGGACGGTGAGAAGTGGTTTGTTAGAACCGTGAGAAGTGGTTTGTTAGGATGATGAGAAGTAGTTTGTTAGGACGGTGAGAAGTGGTTTGTTAGGTGGACAGGGAGAAGTGATTTATGTGAGAAGTGATTTATGTGAGAAGTGATTTATGTGAGAAGTGGTTTATGTGAGAAGTGGTTTGTTAGGACGGTGAGAAGTGGTTTGTTAGGTGGACAGGGAGAAGTGGTTTATGTGAGAAGTGGTTTATGTGAGAAGTGGTTTGTTAGGACGGTGAGAAGTGGTTTGTTAGGACGATGAGAAGTAGTTTGTTAGGACAGTGAGAAGTGGTTTGTTAGGACGATGAGAAGTGGTTTGTTCGGACTGTGAGAAGTGGTTTGTTAGGACGGTGAGAAGTGGTTTGTTAGGACGTTGAGAAGTGGTTTGTTAGAGGAACAGGGAGAAGTGATTTATGTGAGAGGTGGTTTGTTAGGACGGTGAGAAGTGGTTTGTCCGGACGGTGAGAAGTGGTTTATTAGAACCGTGAGAAGTGGTTTGTTTGTATGATGTGAAGTAGTTTATTAGGACGGTGAGAAGTGGTTTGTTAGAGGAACAGGGAGAAGTGATTTATGTGAGAAGTGGTTTGTTAGGACGGTGATTAGTGGTTTGTTAGAACCGTGAGAAGTGGTCTGTTAGGATGATGAGAAGTAGTTTATTAGGACGGTGAGAAGTGGTTTGTTAGGTGGACAGGGAGAAGTGGTTTATGTGAGAAGTGGTTTATGTGAGAAGTGGTTTGTTAGGACGGTGAGAAGTGGTTTGTTAGAGGAACAGGGAGAAGTGATTTATGTGAGAAGTGGTTTGTTAGGACGGTGATTAGTGGTTTGTTAGAACCGTGAGAAGTGGTCTGTTAGGATGATGAGAAGTAGTTTATTAGGACGGTGAGAAGTGGTTTGTTAGGTGGACAGGGAGAAGTGGTTTATGTGAGAAGTGGTTTATGTGAGAAGTGGTTTGTTAGGACGGTGAGAAGTGGTTTGTTAGAGGAACAGGGAGAAGTGATTTATGTGAGAAGTGGTTTGTTAGGACGGTGATTAGTGGTTTGTTAGAACCGTGAGAAGTGGTCTGTTAGGATGATGAGAAGTAGTTTATTAGGACGGTGAAAGTGGTTTATGTGAGAAGTGATTTATGTGAGAAGTGGTTTGTTAGGACGGTGAGAAGTGGTTTGTTAGAGGAACAGGGAGAAGTGGTTTGTTAGGATGATGAGAAGTAGTTTATTAGGACGGTGAGAAGTGGTTTGTTAGGTGGACAGGGAGAAGTGTTTTATGTGAGAAGTGGTTTATGTGAGAAGTGGTTTGTTAGGACGGTGAGAAGTGGTTTGTTAGAACCGTGAGAAGTGGTTTGTTAGGACGGTGAGAAGTGGTTTGTTAGGACGGTGAGAAGTGGTTTGTTAGGTGGACAGGGAGAAGTGGTTTATGTGAGAAGTGGTTTATGTGAGAAGTGGTTTGTTAGGACGGTGAGAAGTGGTTTGTTAGGACGATGAGAAGTGGTTTGTTAGGACTGTGAGAAGTGGTTTGTTAGGACGATGAGAAGTGGTTTGTTAGGACTGTGAGAAGTGGTTTGTTAGGACGGTGAGAAGTGGTTTGTTAGGACGTTGAGAAGTGGTTTGTTAGAGGAACAGGGAGAAGTGATTTATGTGAGAAGTGGTTTGTTAGGACGGTGAGAAGTGGTTTGTCCGGACGGTGAGAAGTGGTTTATTAGAACCGTGAGAAGTGGTTTGTTTGTATGATGTAAAGTAGTTTATTAGGACGGTAAGAAGTGGTTTGTTAGAGGAACAGGGAGAAGTGATTTATGTGAGAAGTGGTTTGTTAGGACGGTGATTAGTGGTTTGTTAGAACCGTGAGAAGTGGTCTGTTAGGATGATGAGAAGTAGTTTATTAGGACGGTGAGAAGTGGTTTGTTAGGTGGACAGGGAGAAGTGGTTTATGTGAGAAGTGGTTTATGTGAGAAGTGGTTTGTCAGGACGGTGAGAAGTGGTTTGTTAGAGGAACAGGGAGAAGTGATTTATGTGAGAAGTGGTTTGTTAGGACGGTGATTAGTGGTCTGTTAGGATGATGAGAAGTAGTTTATTAGGACGGTGAGAAGTGGTTTGTTAGGTGGACAGGGAGAAGTGGTTTATGTGAGAAGTGATTTATGTGAGAAGTGGTTTGTTAGGACGGTGAGAAGTGGTTTGTTAGAGGAACAGGAGAAGTGGTTTGTTAGGATGATGAGAAGTAGTTTATTAGGACGGTGAGAAGTGGTTTGTTAGGTGGACAGGGAGAAGTGGTTTATGTGAGAAGTGGTTTATGTGAGAAGTGGTTTGTTAGGACGGTGAGAAGTGGTTTGTTAGGACGATGAGAAGTAGTTTGTTAGGACAGTGAGAAGTGGTTTGTTAGGACGATGAGAAGTGGTTTGTTCGGACTGTGAGAAGTGGTTTGTTAGGACGGTGAGAAGTGGTTTGTTAGGACGTTGAGAAGTGGTTTGTTAGAGGAACAGGGAGAAGTGATTTATGTGAGAGGTGGTTTGTTAGGACGGTGAGAAGTGGTTTGTCCGGACGGTGAGAAGTGGTTTATTAGAACCGTGAGAAGTGGTTTGTTTGTATGATGTGAAGTAGTTTATTAGGACGGTGAGAAGTGGTTTGTTAGAGGAACAGGGAGAAGTGATTTATGTGAGAAGTGGTTTGTTAGGACGGTGATTAGTGGTTTGTTAGAACCGTGAGAAGTGGTCTGTTAGGATGATGAGAAGTAGTTTATTAGGACGGTGAGAAGTGGTTTGTTAGGTGGACAGGGAGAAGTGGTTTATGTGAGAAGTGGTTTATGTGAGAAGTGGTTTGTTAGGACGGTGAGAAGTGGTTTGTTAGAGGAACAGGGAGAAGTGATTTATGTGAGAAGTGGTTTGTTAGGACGGTGATTAGTGGTTTGTTAGAACCGTGAGAAGTGGTCTGTTAGGATGATGAGAAGTAGTTTATTAGGACGGTGAGAAGTGGTTTGTTAGGTGGACAGGGAGAAGTGGTTTATGTGAGAAGTGGTTTATGTGAGAAGTGGTTTGTTAGGACGGTGAGAAGTGGTTTGTTAGAGGAACAGGGAGAAGTGATTTATGTGAGAAGTGGTTTGTTAGGACGGTGATTAGTGGTTTGTTAGAACCGTGAGAAGTGGTCTGTTAGGATGATGAGAAGTAGTTTATTAGGACGGTGAGAAGTGGTTTATGTGAGAAGTGATTTATGTGAGAAGTGGTTTGTTAGGACGGTGAGAAGTGGTTTGTTAGAGGAACAGGGAGAAGTGGTTTGTTAGGATGATGAGAAGTAGTTTATTAGGACGGTGAGAAGTGGTTTGTTAGGTGGACAGGGAGAAGTGTTTTATGTGAGAAGTGGTTTATGTGAGAAGTGGTTTGTTAGGACGGTGAGAAGTGGTTTGTTAGAACCGTGAGAAGTGGTTTGTTAGGACGGTGAGAAGTGGTTTGTTAGGACGGTGAGAAGTGGTTTGTTAGGTGGACAGGGAGAAGTGGTTTATGTGAGAAGTGGTTTATGTGAGAAGTGGTTTGTTAGGACGGTGAGAAGTGGTTTGTTAGGACGATGAGAAGTGGTTTGTTAGGACTGTGAGAAGTGGTTTGTTAGGACGGTGAGAAGTGGTTTGTTAGGACTGTGAGAAGTGGTTTGTTAGGACGGTGAGAAGTGGTTTGTTAGGACGTTGAGAAGTGGTTTGTTAGAGGAACAGGGAGAAGTGATTTATGTGAGAAGTGGTTTGTTAGGACGGTGAGAAGTGGTTTGTCCGGACGGTGAGAAGTGGTTTATTAGAACCGTGAGAAGTGGTTTGTTTGTATGATGTGAAGTAGTTTATTAGGACGGTAAGAAGTGGTTTGTTAGAGGAACAGGGAGAAGTGATTTATGTGAGAAGTGGTTTGTTAGGACGGTGATTAGTGGTTTGTTAGAACCGTGAGAAGTGGTCTGTTAGGATGATGAGAAGTAGTTTATTAGGACGGTGAGAAGTGGTTTGTTAGGTGGACAGGGAGAAGTGGTTTATGTGAGAAGTGGTTTATGTGAGAAGTGGTTTGTCAGGACGGTGAGAAGTGGTTTGTTAGAGGAACAGGGAGAAGTGATTTATGTGAGAAGTGGTTTGTTAGGACGGTGATTAGTGGTCTGTTAGGATGATGAGAAGTAGTTTATTAGGACGGTGAGAAGTGGTTTGTTAGGTGGACAGGGAGAAGTGGTTTATGTGAGAAGTGATTTATGTGAGAAGTGGTTTGTTAGGACGGTGAGAAGTGGTTTGTTAGAGGAACAGGGAGAAGTGGTTTGTTAGGATGATGAGAAGTAGTTTATTAGGACGGTGAGAAGTGGTTTGTTAGGTGGACAGGGAGAAGTGTTTTATGTGAGAAGTGGTTTATGTGAGAAGTGGTTTGTTAGGACGGTGAGAAGTGGTTTGTTAGAACCGTGAGAAGTGGTTTGTTAGGATGATGAGAAGTAGTTTATTAGGACGGTGAGAAGTGGTTTGTTAGGTGGACAGGAGAAGTGTTTTATGTGAGAAGTGGTTTATGTGAGAAGTGGTTTGTTAGGACGGTGAGAAGTGGTTTGTTAGAACCGTGAGAAGTGGTTTGTTAGGACGGTGAGAAGTGGTTTGTTAGGACGGTGAGAAGTGGTTTGTTAGGTGGACAGGGAGAAGTGGTTTATGTGAGAAGTGGTTTATGTGAGAAGTGGTTTGTTAGGACGGTGAGAAGTGGTTTGTTAGGACGATGAGAAGTAGTTTGTTAGGACTGTGAGAAGTGGTTTGTTAGGACGATGAGAAGTGGTTTGTTCGGACTGTGAGAAGTGGTTTGTTAGGACGGTGAGAAGTGGTTTGTTAGACGTTGAGAAGTGGTTTGTTAGAGGAACAGGGAGAAGTGATTTATGTGAGAAGTGGTTTGTTAGGACGGTGAGAAGTGGTTTGTCCGGACGGTGAGAAGTGGTTTATTAGAACCGTGAGAAGTGGTTTGTTTGTATGATGTGAAGTAGTTTATTAGGACGGTGAGAAGTGGTTTGTTAGAGGAACAGGGAGAAGTGATTTATGTGAGAAGTGGTTTGTTAGGACGGTGATTAGTGGTTTGTTAGAACCGTGAGAAGTGGTCTGTTAGGATGATGAGAAGTAGTTTATTAGGACGGTGAGAAGTGGTTTGTTAGGTGGACAGGGAGAAGTGGTTTATGTGAGAAGTGGTTTATGTGAGAAGTGGTTTGTTAGGACGGTGAGAAGTGGTTTGTTAGAACCGTGAGAAGTGGTTTGTTAGGACGGTGAGAAGTGGTTTGTTAGGACGGTGAGAAGTGGTTTGTTAGAGGAACAGGGAGAAGTGGTTTACGTGAGAAGTGGTTTATGTAAGAAGTGGTTTGTTAGGACGGTGAGAAGTGGTTTGTTAGGCGGACAGGGACAAGTGATTTATGTGAGAAGTGGTTTGTTAGGATGATGACAAGTAGTTTATTAGGACGTTGAGAAGTGGTTTGTTAGGCGGACAGGGAGAAGTGGTTTATGTGAGAAGTGGTTTATTAGGACGGTGAGAAGTGGTTTGTTAGAGGAACAGGGAGAAGTGATTTATGTGAGAAGTGGTTTGTTAGGACGGTGAGAAGTGGTTTGTTAGGACGGTGAGAAGTGGTTTGTTAGGACGATGAGAAGTGGTTTGTTAGGACGGTGAGAAGTGGTTTGTTAGGCGGACAGGGAGAAGTGGTTTATGTGAGAAGTGGTTTGTTAGGACGGTGAGAAGTGGTTTGTTAGGACGGTGAGAAGTGGTTTGTTAGGACGGTGAGAAGTGGTTTGTTAGGACTGTGAGAAGTGGTTTGTTAGGACGGTGAGAAGTGGTTTGTTAGGACGGTGAGAAGTGGTTTGTTAGGACGGTGAGAAGTGGTTTGTTAGGACGGTGAGAAGTGGTTTGTTAGGGGGACAGGGAGAAGTGATTTGTGAGAAGTGGTTTGTTAGGACGGTGAGAAGTGGTTTGTTAGGACGGTGAGAAGTGGTTTGTTAGGACGGTGAGAAGTGGTTTGTTAGGACGGTGAGAAGTGGTTTGTTCGGACGGTGAGAAGTGGTTTGTTAGGACGGTGAGAAGTGGTTTGTTAGGACGATGAGAAGTGGTTTGTTAGGACGGTGAGAAGTGGTTTGTTAGGCGGACAGGGAGAAGTGGTTTATGTGAGAAGTGGTTTGTTAGGACGGTGAGAAGTGGTTTGTTCGGACGGTGAGAAGTGGTTTGTTAGGACGGTGAGAAGTGGTTTGTTAGAACCGTGAGAAGTGGTTTGTTAGGATGATGAGAAGTAGTTTATTAGGACGGTGAGAAGTGGTTTGTTAGAGGAACAGGGAGAAGTGATTTATGTGAGAAGTGGTTTGTTAGGACGGTGAGAAGTGGTTTGTTAGACGGACAGGGAGAAGTGGTTTGTTAGGATGATGAGAAGTAGTTTATTAGGACGGTGAGAAGTGGTTTGTTAGGTGGGCAGGGAGAAGTGTTTTATGTGAGAAGTGGTTTATGTGAGAAGTGGTTTGTTAGGACGGTGAGAAGTGGTTTGTTAGAACCGTGAGAAGTGGTTTGTTAGGATGATGAGAAGTAGTTTATTAGGATGGTGAGAAGTGGTTTGTTAGGTGGACAGGGAGAAGTGGTTTATGTGAGAAGTGGTTTATGTGAGAAGTGGTTTGTTAGGACGGTGAGAAGTGGTTTGTTAGAGGAACAGGGAGAAGTGATTTATGTGAGAAGTGGTTTGTTAGGACGGTGATTAGTGGTTTGTTAGAACCGTGAGAAGTGGTCTGTTAGGATGATGAGAAGTAGTTTATTAGGACGGTGAGAAGTGGTTTGTTAGGTGGACAGGGAGAAGTGGTTTATGTGAGAAGTGGTTTATGTGAGAAGTGGTTTGTTAGGACGGTGAGAAGTGGTTTGTTAGAACCGTGAGAAGTGGTTTGTTAGGACGGTGAGAAGTGGTTTGTTAGGACGGTGAGAAGTGGTTTGTTAGAGGAACAGGGAGAAGTGGTTTATGTGAGAAGTGGTTTATGTAAGAAGTGGTTTGTTAGGACGGTGAGAAGTGGTTTGTTAGGCGGACAGGGACAAGTGATTTATGTGAGAAGTGGTTTGTTAGGATGATGACAAGTAGTTTGTTAGGACGGTGAGAAGTGGTTTTTTAGGCGGACAGGGAGAAGTGATTTATGTGAGAAGTGGTTTGTTAGGACGGTGAGAAGTGGTTTGTTAAAGGAACAGTGAGAAGTGATTTATGTGAGAAGTGGTCTGTTAGGACGGTGAGAAGTGGTCTGTTAGGACGGTGAGAAGTGGTCTGTTAGGACGGTGAGAAGTGGTCTGTTAGGACGGTGAGAAGTGGTTTGTTAGGACGGTGAGAAGTGGTTTATGTGAGAAGTGGTTTGTTAGGACGGTGAGAAGTGGTTTGTTAGGACGATGAGAAGTAGTTTATTAGGACGGTGAGAAGTGGTTTGTTAGGACTGTGAGAAGTGGTTTGTTAGGACGATGAGAAGTGGTTTGTTCGGACTGTGAGAAGTGGTTTGTTAGGACGGTGAGAAGTGGTTTGTTAGGACGGTGAGAAGTGGTTTGTTAGGCGGACAGGGAGAAGTGATTTATGTGAGAAGTGGTTTGTTAGGACGGTGAGAAGTGGTTTGTTAGAACGATGAGAAGTGGTTTGTTCGGACTGTGAGAAGTGGTTTGTTAGGACGGTGAGAAGTGGTTTGTTAGGACGATGAGAAGTGGTTTGTTAGGACGGTGAGAAGTGGTTTGTTAGGATGGTGAGAAGTGGTTTGTTAGGACGATGAGAAGTGGTTTGTTAGGACGGTGAGAAGTGGTTTGTTAGGCGGACAGGGAGAAGTGGTTCATGTGAGAAGTGGTTTGTTAGGACGGTGAGAAGTGGTTTGTTCGGACGGTGAGAAGTGGTTTGTTCGGACGGTGAGAAGTGGTTTGTTAGAACCGTGAGAAGTGGTTTGTTAGGATGATGAGAAGTAGTTTATTAGGACGGTGAGAAGTGGTTTGTTAGAGGAACAGGGAGAAGTGATTTATGTGAGAAGTGGTTTGTTAGGACGGTGAGAAGTGGTTTGTTAGAGGAACAGGGAGAAGTGATTTATGTGAGAAGTAGTTTATTAGGACGGTGAGAAGTGGTTTGTTAGGCGGACAGGGAGAAGTGATTTATGTGAGAAGTGATTTATGTGAGAAGTGGTTTATGTGAGAAGTGGTTTGTAAGGACGGTGAGAAGTGGTTTGTTAGAACCGTGAGAAGTGGTTTGTTAGGATGATGAGAAGTAGTTTATTAGGACGGTGAGAAGTGGTTTGTTAGGCGGACAGGGAGAAGTGATTTATGTGAGAAGTGGTTTATTAGGACGGTGAGAAGTGGTTTGTTAGGACGGTGAGAAGTGGTTTGTTAGAGGAACAGGGAGAAGTGATTTATGTGAGAAGTGGTTTGTTAGGACGGTGATTAGTGGTTTGTTAGAACCGTGAGAAGTGGTCTGTTAGGATGATGAGAAGTAGTTTATTAGGACGGTGAGAAGTGGTTTGTTAGGTGGACAGGGAGAAGTGGTTTATGTGAGAAGTGGTTTATGTGAGAAGTGGTTTGTTAGGACGGTGAGAAGTGGTTTGATAGGCGGACAGGGACAAGTGTTTTATGTGAGAAGTGGTTTGTTAGGACGGTGAGAAGTGGTTTGTTAGTACGGTGAGAAGTGGTTTGTTAGGACGATGAGACGTGATTTGTTAGGCGGACAGGAGAAGTGGTTTATGTGAGAAGTGGTTTATTAGGACGGTGAGAAGTGGTTTGTTAGAGGAACAGGGAGAAGTGATTTATGTGAGAAGTGGTTTGTTAGGACGGTGAGAAGTGGTCTGTTAGGACGGTGAGAAGTGGTTTGTTAGGACTGTGAGAAGTAGTTTGTTAGGACGGTGAGAAGTGGTTTGTTAGGCGGACAGGGAGAAGTGGTTTATGTGAGAAGTGGTTTGTTAGGACGGTGAGAAGTAGTTTATTAGGACGGTGAGAAGTGGTTTGTTAGAGGAACAGGGAGAAGTGATTTATGTGAGAAGTGGTTTGTTAAGACGGTGAGAAGTGGTTTGTTAAGACGGTGAGAAGTGGTTTGTTAAGACGGTGAGAAGTGGTTTGTTAAGACGGTGAGAAGTGGTTTGTTAAGACGGTGAGAAGTGGTTTGTTAAGACGGTGAGAAGTGGTTTGTTAGGACGGTGAGAAGTGGTTTGTTAGGCGGACAGGGACAAGTGATTTATGTGAGAAGTGGTTTGTTAGGATGGTGAGAAGTGGTTTGTTAGGACGATGAGAAGTGGTTTGTTAGGATGATGAGAAGTAGTTTATTAGGACAGTGAGAAGTGGTTTGTTAGGATGATGAGAAGTACTTTATTAGGATGGTGAGAAGTGGTTTGTTAGAGGAACAGGGAGAAGTGATTTATGTGAGAAGTGGTTTGTTAGGACGGTGAGAAGTGGTTTGTTAGGACGGTGAGAAGTGGTTTGTTAGAGGAACAGGGAGAAGTGATTTATGTGAGAAGTGGTTTGTTTGGACGATGAGAAGTGGTTTGTTAGGACGATGAGAAGTGGTTTGTTAGAGGAACAGGGAGAAGTGGTTTATGTGAGAAGTGGTTTGTTTGGACGTGAGAGTCATTACAAACACGGCACAAACCCATGAGTGGAGTGCCACATCTTTATCATCCAGGGCTCATTTTCAAGGAGCTGACTTTCATTTCCTTTATAAGTTTATGAAAGTGCAATTCAACGCTTTACTGTTTAATTTGTTCTTTTGCGATGCTAAGGGTAAGTGTCTGTTGAGGGCTCTCTGAAGCCCAATCAAACATGAGAGTCAGCGAAATGTCAGCTTTATGGAGTGGCAAAAGAGTACTTATTTTCCCTGGCAATTTCTTAGTCAGACAATAATTGCAATCAGGGGGTAAGCATGGACCCAGATTTCTCCATCAGATTCTGCTGATGTTTAACGCAGCAAAAAAGACAAATGGACACGTACACTGACACTTCACTGACAGTCTGACAACCTTATGCTGCATTTAGACAAGGGAAAAGCAGTAGATGTTGCTATGGTGATTTCAGTAAGCAAAAAGTTGAAACATTTGAACTCTGGCAGCAAGCCCTGCCTACTGTGGTGACTGATGGCATTCACTGTATTTTTTTTATTTTTTAATACTTTTTATTTTACTAGACAAGTCAGTTAAGAACAAATTCTTATTTACAATGAGTAGTTACCGTCGTGCTGTCATTGAAAACAACCACATTTGGTTAGCCGTCTACCATTTACCATGTAAACACAGCATTAGGAAAATAATCCTGCAGCAACAGGAAATGTGAATTATTATGTGGATTATTATTAATGGAAATTGTTTTACATTTAAGTTTTACATTTCAGTGTGTGTGTGTGTGTGTATGATGTGTTTCTGCATGTATTGTTATTGAGTGCTGTAACTTTTGCTTATCACACATTGAGTAAGACAGGGGGGACTCATCAGACAGTGCGTTAGACGGTGACTCATCAGACAGTAAGTTAGACGGTGACTCATCAGACAGTGAGTTAGATGGTGACTCATTAGACAGTGACTCAACAGACAGTGAGTTAGACGGTGACTCATCAGACAGTGAGTTAGATGGTGACTCATTAGACAGTGACTCAACAGACATTGAGATAGACAGTGACTCATCAGACAGTGAGTTAGATGGTGACTCATTAGACAGTAACTCAACAGACATTGAGATAGACAGTGACTCATCAGACAGTGAGTTAGACGGTGACTCATCAGACAGTGAGTTAGACGGTGACTCATCAGACAGTGCGTTAGACGGTGACTCATCAGACAGTGAGTTAGACGGTGACTCATCAGACAGTGAGTTAGACGGTGACTCATCAGACAGTGAGTTAGACGGTGACTCATCAGACAGTGAGTTAGACGGTGACTCATCAGACAGTGAGTTAGACGGTGACTCATCAGACAGTGAGTTAGGCGGTGACTCATCAGACAGTGAGTTAGGCGGTGACTCATCAGACAGTGAGTTAGGCGGTGACTCATCAGGTAGTAACTCATCAATGGTGACTCATCAGGCGATGAGTTAGATGGTGAGTTAGGCGGTGACTCATCAGATGGTGAGTTTGGCAGTGACTCATCAGACAGTGAGTTAGGCAGTGACTCATCAGGTAGTAACTCATCAATGGTGACTTATCAGGCGATGAGTTAGATGGTGAGTTAGGCAGTGACTCATCAGATGGTGAGTTTGGCAGTGACTCATCAGACAGTGAGTTAGGCGGTGACTCATCAGGTAGTAACTCATCAATGGTGACTCATCAGACGCTGACTAATAAAACGGTGGCTCATTAGATGGTGAGTTAAGCAGTGACTCATCAGACATCGATTCATCAGATATCGACTTGCCTCATCATACATCGACTCATCAGACAGTGAGTTAGGTGGTGACTCATCAGACAGTGAGTTAGGTTGTGACTCACACAGACAAAAGCTCTTTCCCTGGCATAAATAGTTATCGGTCTTTTGTTTTTGAATGGTTGTTATTGTTTAAAAAAAATGCATATATATATATATATATAAATAAAATAAAAAGAGTTTGAGAGGGGTAGTCGCCACATGGACACGTGTTTAACTATTAATTAATTGGCTAATAGACATGGCTGCCCATCTGTACTGTTGAGTCTGACATTGAGTTGGTAAGGCAGAGGGTCCTTAGCTAGGATAGGCTTGTCTGCCTTGCTCCGATTTGGTCTGCTAAACATGGTCTATTTTTACAGACGATTGTGTCTGGGGCATTTGCTGTGCTGAAAAAGGGAGAGGGAGAGAGCAGAGCGTATGCCAAAATAGGAGAAAAGAGTCAGGAAAAACAACCCCTCTCCATCTGACATTTACACAAGTGACACAGCTGCATGGAGCACATATGCATTGGGAAGATGACCATTTAGAAGACAAGGAGAGAGCATGTGCATACATATAACGCACATTGTGTGACACACAAACACACAGATAAATACAAGCACATAATGTATGCAACAAACACACTGTATGAACAAACACTCACAGAGGGGGGTATGGAGGCAGCCAGGTACATTTGGGGGTTGGCCTAATCGCTCTCCCTGTTTCTCTTTCACACAGGCATACGCATTCCCTCTACTTTGTGAAGCCAGTGAGGCTAACATCAAAGCAGATATACCTTGGCTTTCACTCAGAGACAGAGAGGCAATTACATAACCTGTGAGCTCTTAACAAGACACGCACTGGAACAATCAAACTCTGCCCTCGTGTGCTCGCCAACACCAGGCAGGCACTGAGAAAACAACTTGTGCCTCAATCCTGTCTTCTGTCAAGGGAAATATTCAATCTGCCATGTTTTCCCTATAGTTATTAATGCTGATAAAACATAATAATAATCTAGCCTAAAGAATGTTAGTCGTTCTGTTTCATTCCTGAAGCTGGAGGTGGAGGTACACTTCAAGACCAAAAGTATGTGGACACCTACTCGTCAAACATCTCGTTCCAAAATTATGGACATTAATAGGGAGTTGGTCCCCCTTTGCTACTATAACAGCCTCCACTCTTCAGGGAAGGCTTTCCACTAGATGTTTGAACATTGCTGCAGGGACTTACTTCGATTCAGCCACAAGAGCATTAGTGAGGTCGGGCACTGATGTTGGGCAATCAGGCCTGGCTCAGAGTTAGCGTTCCAATTCATCCCAAAGGTGTTTGGTGGGGTGGAGATCAGGGCTCTGTGCAGGTCAGTCAAGTTCTTCCACAACGATCTCGGCAAATCATTTCTGTATGGATCTCACTTTGTGCACGGGAAGAACGCCTTCACACTACTCCAGAGTCCAATGGTGGTGAGCTTCACACCACTCTAGCCAATGCTTGGCATTGCACATGGTGATCTTAGGTTTATGTGAGGCTGCTCAGCCAGTTTGGAACTCGTACTGGGTGTTGCAACTGAGGACTACACGCTTCAGCTGTTCCGTTCTCTGAGCTTTTGTGGCCTACCACTTTGCGGCTGAGCTGTCATTGCTCCTAAACGTTTCCACTTCACATTAACAGCACTTATAATTGACTGAGCAGCTTTTTTACTCCTATTTCATGACATCCAATTGGTAGTTACAGCCTTGTCCCAACACTGCAACTCCAGTATGGACTCTGGAGAGGCAAAGGTCGGGAGCCTTGAGACCTCCGAAACACGACCCCGCCAAGCCGCACTGCTTCTTGACACACTGCTCGCTTAACCCGGAAGCCAGCCGCACCAATGTGTTGGAGGAAACATCATACAGCTGGCAACCGAAGTCAGCGTGTGGGCTCCCAGCCCACCACAAGGAGTCACCATCCCCTAACCCGGATGACACTGGGCCAATTGTGCTCCGCCTCACGGGTCTCCCTGGGATCGAACCCGAGTTTGTAGTGACGCCTCTAGCAGTGCAGTGTATTAGACCGCTGCCCCAATTGGGAGGCCCTAGCAGGGTAGAAATTTGACGAACTGACTTGTTGGAAAGGTGGAATCCTACTGCCAATGTTTGTCTATGGAGATTGCATGGCTGTGTGCCTGATTTTATACTGTGCCTGAAATAACCTAATTTGAAGGGTTGCCAACATACTTTTGTATATATAGTGTATTTCCTGCACCCTGAGGGTGCTCAGCGTGAGGCTGCTCAGGTCTGGACATTATAGACACGTGATCGTATACAAATGTTACAAAATGTTTGAAATTATGTTTTAGTCAAACATTACATCTGTTTGGGCTTCTTAGGGTTAAGTACCTTGCTCAAGGGCACATCTACAGATTGACCAGCGGCTGAATCTAGTTGATGATCCCTACTGTAACGGCTTTCTTCTGTGGACGAAGGATGTTGTAAACGGGGAAAGGCACCTCCCCCCCCCAAGCCCCTACTACCATACACACTCACTACGACCAAAGCGCAGCGTGGTTAGTGTTCAACATGTTTAATAAAGACAATAAACGTGGACACTACAAAATAACAAATGTGTGAAACAGTCCTATCTGGTGCATAGACACAAAGACAGAAGACAACCACCCACAAAAACCCAACACAAAACAGGCTACCTAAATATGGTTCCCAATCAGAGACAATGACTAACACCTGCCTCTGATTAAGAACCATATCAGGCCAAACATAGAAACAGGAAAACTAGACACACAACATAGAATGCCCACTCAGCTCACGTCCTGACCAACACTAAAACAAAGAAAACACAAAAGAACTATGGTCAGAACGTGACACCTGCCTTAAAATCTACAACCTATGATTCATCCAACAGTTTGTTGATGTAGTCTAGGCTGACTTAACGCTCATAAGAAAAAATAGACCTACAGAGAATGTAAACACATGGCGCAAGGCTTCATGCTCCCTTGAGGCTGAAGTAAGGCAGGAAAGTGGGTGGAAGGAGGCGCCCTGATAAATAACCAAAGAAATGTATAGCCTATGTATGACCGGTCTTCCAGCACAGTCAAACTAGCTCACCTCTTTGTGTCCCTAGACAGCAAACTCACATATATACCATGTGGTCCTGCTGATAAGTCAGAAACACACAGCAGGGCAGCCAGTGGTGAGATGAGAAACACTTTATAGCCACCATATAGGAGAAATGGAAAAGAACCCTCTAGAATTCCAGACGTTGAAGTTTAATTTGGTGAGGATCAGCTAGGCTATAACTTGTGGGCAGGCCTGAAAGGATGTCAAGTAGCCTGGTTCTAAAATCAAATGTCCTCGTGGTGTGAGGGCTGTAGCTTGTAAACAACTGTGTTGTGACTCTTCAACCTTTTCTCCAAATTAATTTGTTCCTTTAAAATAAGTATGGAACAATATATAGTCTCCTATATCCTAAACCTGGGGAGCATCATAAGCTAGGCAATGGCACAAAGTCTGGGGAGGATGTCATGTTGGACATTTCGAAAGGAGAAATATATTTCTCTGGGGAGGGTCCTCTTCAGATAGACAACTCTCCCAACAAATCACAAGTTTGTGTAAAATGCGAGTGGGAAATGTGTCATTTTCACGCCCTGATAATGTTAAATTGATGTTGTGAGAGAAGCATAATCTTTGCCCTCGTTTGCCTCCAATGGTGTTCAAACTGAGATAACGGAGACTTTAACCTGTGAGTGTGTGACAAATGCTGTGGGCCTGTGAGTCTCTTGGGTGAGAAATTAAGCTTCATCTTGTGCTATCTGCAGTTATCCTCGCACAAATTATCTCTCTCTCTGTCTCTGTCTCTGACTCTGTCTCTTTCATATTCAGTACCAGTCAAAAGTTTGTACTATTTTCTACATTGTAGAATAATAGTGAAGACATCAAAACTATGAAATAACACATATGGAATCACGTAGTAACCAAAAAAGTGATAAACAAATCAAACTTTATTTCATATTAGAGATTCTTCAAAGTAGCCACCCTTTGCCTTCTCCTCTGAACAGTTGATGTTGAGATGTGGCTGTTACTTGAACACTGTGAAGCATTTATTTGGGCTGCAATTTCAAGAGCTTTGCACACTCTTGGGATTATCTCAACCAACTTCATGATGTAGTCACCTGGAATGCGTTTCAATTAACAGGTGTGCCTTACTAAAAGTTCATTTGTGCAATTTCTTTCCTTCTTAATGCGTTTGAGCCAATCAGGGGTGGTATACAGAACATAGCCCTATTTGGTAAAAGACCAAGTCCACATTATGGCAGGAACAGCTCAAATAATCAAAGAGAAATGATAGTCCATAATCACTTTAAGACATGGTGGTCAGTCAATTCAATTTCTTCAAGTGCAGTCGCGAAAACCATCAAGCGCTATGATGAAACTAGCTCTCATGAGGACCACCACAGGAATGGAACACACAGAGTCACCTCTGCTGCAGAGGATAAGTTCATTAGAGTTACCAGCCTCAGAAATTGCAGCCCAAATAAATGCTTCACAGAGTTCAAGTAACAGACACATCTCAACATCAACTGTTCAGAGGAGACTGTGTGAATCAGGCCTTCATGGTTGAATTGCTGCAAAGAAACCACTACTAAAGGACACCAATATTAAGAAGAGACTTGCTTGGGCCAAGAAACAGAAGCAATGGACTTTAGACCAGTGGAAATCTGTCCTTTGGTCTGATGAGTCCAAATTTGAGATTTTTGGTTCCAACCGCTATGTCTTAGTGAGACGCAGAGTAGGTGAACAGATTATTTCTGCATGTGTGGTTCCCACCGTGAAGCATGGA
Source organism: Oncorhynchus keta (assembly GCF_023373465.1). Taxonomy (NCBI): domain Eukaryota; kingdom Metazoa; phylum Chordata; class Actinopteri; order Salmoniformes; family Salmonidae; genus Oncorhynchus; species Oncorhynchus keta. Next base: position 16,174,632 of record NC_068421.1, on the reverse strand, counting down.
GGAGGACGTGTGATGGTGTGGGGTGCTTTGCTGGTGACACTGTCTTTGATTTATTTGGAATTCAAGGCACACTTAACCAGAATGGCTACCATAGCATTCTGTAGCTATATGCCATCCCATCTGGTTTGTGCTTAGTGGGACTATCATTTGTTTTTCAACAGTACAATGACCCAAAAAATACCTCCAGGCTGTGTAAGGACTATTTGACCAAGGAGAGTGATGAAGTGCTGCATCAGATGACCTGGCCTCAACAATCATCCAACCGCAACCCGATTGACATTGTTAGGGGTGAGTTGGACAGCAGAGTGAAGGAAAAGCAGTCAACAAGTGCTCAGCATATGTGGGAACTCATTCATGACAGTTTGAAAAGCATTCCAGGTGAAGCTGGTGTAACGGATGTGAAACGGCTAGCTTAGTTAGCGGTGTGCGCTAAATAGCGTTTCAATCGGTTACGTCACTTGCTTTGAGACCTTGAAGTAGTAGTTCCCCTTGCTCTGCAAGGGCCGCGGCTTTTGTGGAGCGATGGGTAACGATGCTTCGAGGGTGACTGTTGTTGATGTGTGCAGAAGGTCCCTGGTTCGCGCCCGGGTATGGGCGAGGGGACGGTTTAAAAGTATACTGTTACACTGGTTGAGAGAATGCCAAGAGTGTGCCTTGTCATCAAGGCAAAGGGTGGCTACTTTGAAGAATCTCAAATATATTTAGATTTGTTTAATACTTTTTTGGTTGGTAAACTATTCCATATTTATTATTTCATATTTGAGATGTCTTTACTATTATTCTACAGTGTAGAAAATATTACAAATAAAGTAAAGCCCTTGAAAGAGTAGGTGTGCCCAAATGTTTGACTGGTACTGTATATATATATAACTGTGGGGGTGATAATATAGCATTCTGGAACTGGTTGAGGGAGCTCATATTATAGGAGATGGTGCTCCCCAGAAGCACAGAGAGGAGGTGCACAATACCCACTGGGTATAGAAGTCTGTTCAACATTTAGTTTTGAATTACATTTGGTTGAGTTGTCAACTAACGTAAAATCAACAAAAAAGTCACAATGTCATTGACAAAATACGAAATTGCCTCATGTAGATAACTTTTTGCGAATTAAATCAGTTTTCCATGTTGTTTCAACATCATATTACATTTTTTGATTGAAATGACGTGGAAACAACGTTGATTCAACCAGTTTTTGCCCAGTGGGTCGGACACATTCCGGTCCCTCATATGCAATTCGCTCCTGATGGTGCTAGCCAGTCTCCTCTTCATACTCGCAACTTCACACTTTTTTGTAGTGAAGAGGTTGGACGGAGCAGGCATCTGTTGTCGAATGATAGTCAATTAAATGTAATACAACATTGTTTCCAGAAGGCGTAGAACAGACAGACAGAAATCTCCTTCTAATTAATAAACAGAATCAAACCAATCAAAGAATGGCTTGTCACCGCGCCTGAGCAAAACAATACTCATGAAAAGCATTACTGAGCTCGGTTTCGAAGCACGAGTTGATGAATCCGCCTCTCGAATATATCCTCCTTCTGAATATAAGCCTACCGTCTGGCTCTCGCTATCGTGTCTGATTGCGCGGTGGATTCGCAATTCCGAGCAGCTTTTAAAACAAATCATTCAGACCGCAGCCAGACTTTGCCAGAGGTAAAGACCAGCATAGAAGAGAGAAGAGGGTTGAGAGAAAGCGATAGGCGCGTTCACACTGGGATAACAGCTGGACTGGATATGCAAATGTCTGCCAGGAATGACCGCACTGAGCACCCACGAGCCTTCTCATGTATCTGATCGATAGGGGATATTAGGGCCAGCTGGCCAGAGCGGGCACAGTTATAAACAACTCGATGACTGCGCGGCTCACTCTAAGCAAGTTGAGGAACAGTGTGCATCACAGACTGTCGAAACCAAGCGCCCACCGCGACGTTAAACATATTCAGCTGTCAAATAGGCTACAAGTCTACTTTCGCAACAACATGTCACTGTTTTGCCAGGACAGCGGTGTTTGAATGACTCGGACAGGGAGGACATACGTTGGCAGCCCTAAGGTTTTCGACATGCCAGAGAATGTTTCGTTCTCCAGGAACCGCACGGTTCTGGACACGCGGCCGGGGACGCGTCCCGCATGGGCTATCACGGTACTGGCCAGCGTGCTGATCTTCACCACCGTGGTGGATGTCTTGGGCAACTTGCTGGTTATCATTTCAGTGCTTAGGAACCGGAAACTTAGAAATGCGGGTAAGGGGATAATGATTGTTTGTCTCTTTGTATGTGTGTGTGTGTTCACTCGCGAGAGAGACGGAGAAAGATGGCACCAGTAGTTATACCTTAATATTGTTTAAAGATTTGTCATGACTTTGACATATCAACCAATGCAATAGTTATATTCTAAATGCAATTATAAGGAGAGATTCTGAAAATACGATTTCGTTCTCGTGCGTTATCTGAATCCCTGAGCGGTCTCATTCACACCAATAAGCCAACACGCAAGACTCCACATATGAATGAGACTGCTGAAAATAGTGAATGGATTCCTCCAATGCAGAATGATTTAGTTCACTTTATGCACATATAAAATTAAGATGGTATCGAATGTTGACGATTTGAGTATGAATCACTTTTTGATATGGAAAATGTTATATCCTATTGCCTGTAATGTGTTTTAATAACCTATGGCAATGCTTTGTCAGTCATTCATCAGTCACTTCTGAGGATTCTGCAGGCAGTTCTCAGATTTTATGGAGCCACTCAATTCCTACCAAAAAATGTAAGCATAAATTGCATCGATTATGAAGAGGGTAAAAGATTGCAATCCCATGGGATTATTTAGTTTAGTTTACTTTATTGTTGATAGATTTATCGTTTATGCATTAATCGTTTGATTTATTCAATACTGAGCATGTTGTTCTTAGATGTATCGTCTTATTTATTTTAATAAATAAGTAAATAACCATGTTTTTGTGTGCATAAACCGGGGCCTAAACTTTTATTTCCAGTGTGGGTTTTGCATACCTTTTTCATAAGCCTGCAGAGTCCATACTGGAAATGCATAAGAGAAGACTGTATAAAAATGATGGATTCCCGCCAGGGGTATCCAAATAGAGCGGCAAGAAATCCGCTCCAACACATCGACAGCCGTGTTATTGTTGCAAACACATGATGTGCCCATACGGGTGACATACAATGGGTCTATTTTGTTTGGCTTTGTCACAGTGGTCTAGTAGCTGTTATCTAGGTTACTGATTAATATTGGAATATATGTTTGAAAACAGAATGCACATTTAGCTGTGATGGTTTGGGGGGTTTAAAGCAGGGACCGGGAATAGTTTTAATACTCTTGGTTAATTCCAGTCTGTTTTGCCTAATACTGAGTGCTCAAATCCCGGTATTTCTTCCCTTATGGCATGGTCCAGATGTTGACTGTTGGAGGTTGGAGCCAATGGCCGACCTTCCGTACCCGCTCTCTGTTTCCCTGTCTCGGTCTCTCTGTAGCACGTTATCAGCAGTCCCAGTCGTTATTTATAAGTCCTCGGTTCACTTGCTTTTATTCTTGCTGAGAAGCATCATCTACCAGGGGCGTCATGTACCCTAAAAATCAGAGGGGACAGCTTTTTCCTGCAATCTAGAGCCATAATCATTATGCTTATTTCTATGTAAAAAAAATGATGCATATCTAAGCATACCTCTTGAGATGTCTGTATCCTACTAACTCGTAGTTCTTTAAAAAAAAACGAAATATGTTTGTCTGCATCTCTGCTAAAATCTGGGTGAAGATTAAAAGTTATGTGAGTCTTATTCAGTACATTTAGTAAGAACAGTGGTAGAGACTCCTCCACCCTCCACTCATTCAAACGTAGGTGTGGATCCTCCAGTCTGACCCCTCTGCTGTCCCTGGCTCCACACCCACCCTGGCCCGGCCATCTAGATGTGTGAAGGTTAGTACCTTTTATGTAGGGAAGCTAATTAAATATATATTACCATAGCATTTTTGTATGTTCTCTATAATTATGCACTTGGAAATGTATCACTTGACCAATTCGGCCACTTGGGTGCTTTTGGGCAAACTTGTGAGGGACTTGATACAAAATATTATGGATATCTCATATTCTTGAATGTATCAGTCTGAAACTGCGCACACACACACACACTGCTGCCCTCTTATGGACGACATTTAAATTACACTCAACTTCCTGTGTCAATGTATGGCCTTTTTTTGCATTTCAAAGATGATGCAATAAAAATAGAAAGTGCCAGTTGTTTTGTTTGTTTATCTTTTACCGGATATAATGTGTTATATTCTCCGACATTCATTTCACATATACACAAACTTAAGTGTTTCCTTTCAAATAGCATGTCCATGCTTCAGGTCCTGAGCTACAAGCAGTTAGGTTTGGGTATGTCATTTTAGGCTGAAATTGAGATGAAGGGTCCGATCCTTATTAACTAGCTAACGTTGCCAATGAAAGGAAGGTTAGTTAGCAAGCAACAAAAAAATGTAAGTGTGTACTGTAGACCGTTTTGCTAACATGAAAGAGAGAAGGATGGCATTGGCGTTTCTCTATAAGTAGAATGAATCAACATGTTAGTTCTACTTGAACGAGCGCGGGCACGCACACAAAAACTAGAACCATCATATATAGCTTACATTGATTGGACAAAATTATTTTGGGGTATCTTTTAGTTGTCACTGTATTAGACTAAGCATTAGATGATTTGATGATGTGGCAGGGTAGCCTAGTGGTTAGTGTTGGACTAGTAACCGAAAGGTTGCAAGTTCGAATCCCCGAGCTGACAAGGTAATTAACCCTCTGTTCCTAGGCCGTCATTGAAAGTAAGAATTTGTTCTTAACTGACTTGCCTAGTAAAATAAAGGTAAAATTAAAATCTCGAAATATTGAAGTTGAAATGGTGCTGGAATAGTGGAGGCAGCTCCTGTTTCTTTGCGACTTGCGGTAACTCTATGTGGTGCTAAATCAATAGTTGTTTAATAGTACGAAAATGTCGGAAAAATTAACTGTTTGTTACATGCGATATGCTTTGTGCTTTTCTGTTTTGCGATGAAACAAAGGTGTGGTTGAACTTATTATGCCACTTTGTCTTCTTATTGTCTCGGTTTTAGGCCTATATCACGGTCCCAAGGTATTTGAACTCCGAGTTTATAGAGAAAACAACGCAATTATCACAGCACATAGATTGTAATATGGCTTTTTTCCCCTGGCTTGGCTTCCCCAGTGATTTTACCCACGCACCAATACTGCACAACACACACATAAACATAATTGATTGTGGATGTGCGTAATCCCATGACTCTGGATCAAAAGGTTGCGTGTTTGATACCAGTTGTGGAGAGTGTTTTTCATTTTTCGTTTGAACCCTATCCCAAACTTTAACCCTTAGAAAAGTAACGTTATTTATAACAAGGGTTACATGGAGAAAATTTGACATTTGAAATGAAAAATATATATTTTACCCGAACCCTTCCTGAACCCTTGAAAAAAACAACCATAAAGTGTATAGCAGGGAACATGTCTACCGTTTACCTTCACTTTTTTTGGAAAGACCAGAGCCTTTTTATGAGCATTTTTAGAAACTGTTCATTGTCCTGTAAGCATTGCATGGCAACGCAGGAATTTTGCCCACGGAGCTGGGGACCAGAATGTTGTGGTTTTTCGCAGACGACCGTGGACAAAAGTAGGAGTGGACAGATCTCCTTTATAGTAAAAGTATTGCATGAGTCTATTGTAATGTATCATCGTATTTGCCGAGAAAAAAATGTGTTTTATAAACATTTCATGCAATTCTACGTCATTTTACATATTAGCAGAATATGTTATAATACCACACAAATTACCGAAATTACAGACTAAGAATGGACAGGCCTACGTGTTCATCTCATCATATTTATCCAATGCCGAATCAGTGTGTATTGTTTGCAACGAAACAGTCCCTGTTTGCAAATAACATATCTGAGACATCATTAGGAATCTGAGCAAGGTACTTTCAAAAGTTAGGCCTATAGCTTTCCACCCCAGACAGAGTAGGCCTTCTGACGCAGACAAATGTAAGCCGGCTGGCTACTCTTCTTCCACGGCTTAACCCAACGAGAGGTCACAAGTGTTTTCCTAAAAGCCTTCTGGGTTTAAACCTCTTCTTTTGTACAGACAGTGAATAGTTTAATCAATTGATAGTGACATAATTAGATTACTTCCCAAGCAAAGTACATGTTTTGTCTCCTCGGCTATAGAAGGTTGTAGCTCAGTCTCTGAATATCAAAGAAACGAAACGATGATATCGCTATATACATGGTCATCGTCATCTATTTCCTGTTTTTTTTTACAGCTTGTTTCTAGCACGGACCAAAGCGCCATTATAGATCACTTTATATAATGGTTCAGTTTAATTTAAAAAAAATCTTAAGCGAACAAAGGCCTGTGCTTTTTGCCATTTTCCTTAATAAAAGGTAGGGCTATAGCATACCCTCTCACACCCCCTAAATTCGAGTCTTGGTTTTAACTTACCTGCACTTCACTGACACGGAGGTATGCTATTCAAAGAGTGCATGGTGGGTGAAGGAATTTACTGACACATCTATGGATACAGCAGCCTATAGCCACATTAGTCTGTCAAACAGGTAGGCCTGCCTATTATTTCGAAATAGGAAGAAATCGGCTCCAACACAAAGCCCTCTTGTTTTTAGTAAAGTCTAATTAAAATGAAGATGGTTGAAATTAATTATGCCTACTCGAATTTGCCCACTTTCCGCGCAATGAGCTGTCGATTTCTGATTGATTGTGCTGCGGCTGCTTCTTCAAGTTTCAGCACCACAATGTAAATTACTCGAATCTGTGTTATTGTTGTCTTACTATGATCACGGGCAATAAACATATTATTTTAAATATAAGCAATTATAGCAAGCTATCAAAGTTGACCTCTGGTCCTGCCTCGTTCATTACAATAGGCTATAGGTAGTCGCACGCAACATTTTTTTGGACTACACTTAATTAATCGACAATTATTTCCGGAAGAAGCCTTTGACTCTCCTGAACTTCCACCATAGGGGTACACAGCACAGCCATTAGATAGGCAGCACAAACAACGTTTTTGATCAGCAAGAGCAGAGCAGGGCTCAGGGTTGGAATAGCAATTGCAGTGTAATGCATGGAGCTTCTCCAAGTATGCACTTCGTAGTCTATAGCCTATAGGCCATGGATCATTTGATTGAGACCACACTAACGAGCCTATTGTCGCACTTGATATTGTGTGCCCAACGAAGAATCAGAGATTAGGAACGGCATCGGGCGCACATCGATATATAACCTAATATTAACATTTCATAAATTACAAATTAGATGACCCTCCCCTGGACTAGATAAAAAAAAAAATACTAAACCCTCCATTGACTGAAATTGAAGAAGTATTTCCCCCCCCCCCATTTTCCTCCAGGTACCAATTCAGTAAATGTTTATCCATCCCTTACCTTAACCATTCAGAATGCGTAATGCCATTACGCTGGATCAGAAGGTTGCGTGTTTGATACTGTTTTGTGTTGTTGTTGGTTGTTTTAACCCCCTAGAGACGATGTCAGCACCCCACCGGAAATCTAATTAGCATAATACACATCTGTCCGTTTAAAATAGAGATCTGTTGTTTTGCTCTGGATGTGTCTCAATCCACCTCATCTGCCGACGTGGAACACATCTGCGGTGAAAGGTGACAAAACAACAGATCTCTATCACAAAATAGTCTGTAGCATAGAAACCCCCACAAGTGTCTCGGTATAGTGGATGTTCCAACCTCTTTCTGTAGCGTATGATCAGTTTAGGCTACACACTAATATGACCCCTCTTTGGAAAGGTGAGACTCTCACGAACAGGTACATGATAGTCTGCTCTAGGATGCCTGACAAGGCCTGACAAGACTCGTCTGAATGTCCCCGGAGCAGTTGAAAAAATTAAAGTATATATGGAGACTGTTTAGTGCCAAAAGTAACGGGTTGAATACATGTAAAAAAAATAATAATAAAAAAATCATTAAAAAAATCTGCTAAAGTTTTCCTAATATTTCTAATATCTCTCAAATATAGGACAAACACTTCAGAACAAACTTCATTTAGATTTCTTTGGGGAGGGGACTATCTATTGTTCCATGTAATTAATCTGTTATTCAATGCATTTGTATGACCAAATAGCAGTAAGGCCAAATTTCATTTTCCGGCTAATTTGTAAATATATTTTATAGATACTTCAAGGGGTCTTAAAATTCAAAATCAAATAGCTAATGACCTAGCTTAGAGGAACCCGGATGGTGTATCAAATCACCCAGTCACTACAAAGATACAGTGTCCTTCCTAATCTAGTTGCCGGAGAGGAAGGAAACCGCTCAGGGATTTGACCATGAATCCAATGGTGACATTTAAACAGTTACAGAGTTGGCTGTGATAGGAGAAAACTGAGGATGGATCAATAACATTGTACTTACGCCACAATACTAACCTAAATGACAGTGAAAAGAAGGAAGCCTGTACAGAATACAAATATTCCAAAACATGCGTCCTGTTTCAACAAGGCACTAAAGAAATACTGCAACAAAAAAAAAATGTAGCAAAGCAATTCACTTTTTGTCCTGAATACAAAGTGTTATGTTTGGGTTAAATCCAACACAACACATTACTGAGTACCACTCTCCAAATTTTCCAGCATAGTGGTGGCTGCATCATGTTATGTGTATGCTTGGTTCAGTCTGCTTTCCACCAGACACTGGGAGATGAATTCACCTTTCAGCAGGACAATAACCCAGGGGCGCACCTTTCACTGGGGAATGTGATACAAAATGAGGCAACGGTGTACTTTAGAACCATGCGTACGCTTTCAAGCGGTCGGGTAGGCTGTTTGGAGTGTTTATCCGACTGGATAAAAAGTTATATATAAAAATAAATATGTCCCCCCCACTTCTAAAACCAATGTTGCGCCCCTGCAATAACCTAAAACACAATCTACACTGGAGTTGCTAACCAAGAAGACAGTGAATGTACCAGAGGGGCTGAGTCACAGTTTTTATTTTTTTTAATGTTATTTTTTACCTTTATTTTACTAGGCAAGTCAGTTAAGAACAAATTCTTATTTTCAATGACGGCCTAGGAACAGTGGGTTAACTGCCTGTTCAGGGGCAGAACAACAGATTTGTACCTTGTCAGCTCAGGGATTTGAACTTGTAACCTTTCGGTTACTAGTCCAACACTCTAACCACTAGGCTACCCTGCCGCCCCAAACTTAAATCTGGTTGAAAGTCTATGACAAGACTGGAAAATGGTTTTCTAGCAATGATCAACACCCAATTTGACAAAGCTTGAAGAATTTTGAAAATAATCATGGGCAAATGTTGCACAATTCAGGTATGGAAGGCTCTTAAAGACTTACCCAGAAAGACTCATAGCTGTAATTGCCGCCAAAGGTGCTTCTACAAAGTATGGACTCGGGTGTGAATAGTTATGTAAATTCATATTTCTGTACTTCATTTTCAATACATTTGCAAAAATGTCTAAAAACATGTTAGACATAAAAAAAATTGAATCCATTTTGAATTCAGGCTGTAACACAACAAAATATGGAATGAGTCAAAGTGTATGAATACTTTCTGAAGGCACTGTATCCCCTGACCTTAACTCTTACCTTACCAGAATGAGTGCCTTAATGAACGATACAGAGTAGAAGGAGCAACTAAAACAGAATGTGTGCCTTACCTTTAGAACAAGTGCTGTACCTTTAGAACGAGTGCCGTACCTTTAGAACGAGTGCCGTACCTTTAGAACGAGTGCCGTACCTTTAGAACGAGTGCCGTACCTTTAGAACGAGTGCCGTACCTTTAGAACGAGTGCCGTACCTTTAGAACGAGTGCCGTACCTTTAGAACGAGTGCCGTACCTTTAGAACGAGTGCCGTACCTTTAGAACCAGTGCCGTACCTTTAGAACCAGTGCCGTACCTTTAGAACCAGTGCCGTACCTTTAGAACCAGTGCCTTACCTTTAGAACCAGTGCCTTACCTTTAGAACCAGTGCCTTACCTTTAGAACCAGTGCCTTACCTTTAGAACCAGTGCCTTACCTTTAGAACCAGTGCCTTACCTTTAGAACCAGTGCCTTACCTTTAGAACCAGTGCCTTACCTTTAGAACCAGTGCCTTACCTTTAGAACCAGTGCCTTACCTTTAGAACCAGTGCCTTACCTTTAGAACCAGTGCCTTACCTTTAGAACCAGTGCCTTACCTTTAGAACCAGTGCCTTACCTTTAGAACCAGTGCCTTACCTTTAGAACCAGTGCCTTACCTTTAGAACGAGTGCCTTACCTTTAGAACGAGTGCCTTACCTTTAGAACGAGTGCCTTACCTTTAGAACGAGCGCCTTACCTTTAGAACGAGCGCCTTACCTTTAGAACGAGCGCCTTACCTTTAGAACGAGCGCCTTACCTTTAGAACGAGCGCCTTACCTTTAGAACGAGCGCCTTACCTTTAGAACGAGCGCCTTACCTTTAGAACGAGCGCCTTACCTTTAGAACGAGCGCCTTACCTTTAGAACGAGCGCCTTACCTTTAGAACGAGCGCCTTACCTTTAGAACGAGCGCCTTACCTTTAGAACGAGCGCCTTACCTTTAGAACGAGCGCCTTACCTTTAGAACGAGCGCCTTACCTTTAGAACGAGCGCCTTACCTTTAGAACGAGCGCCTTACCTTTAGAACGAGCGCCTTACCTTTAGAACGAGCGCCTTACCTTCAGAACGAGTGCCTTACCTTCAGAGTAGCAGGAGCAACCAAAACACTTAAACATTTGACGTTTGGAGCAACTTTGAAATTTGTAATTTGGAGTGCGTGGATGAACGTTTCATTCTGCAGTGAGACTGTTGCGTGGTGGCCCAACGCCCTATTAAGACAATTTATGTTGGTGTTTCCTTTATTTTGTCAGTATATAATAAAGGGAAATTGTTCTGTCAAAAAGTCTAACCACCCATGCTGCTTGTGGAGTTAAGCTTAAGACGGATCAAAAAAAGTTGTTTGAATTTGATTTGAATGAAGGAGTTGTGATGATGTTGACTGAGGTGATGTCTGGGGAAGGAAGGGTACACCTATCACCTGGGTCTCTGCCTGCATCTCTGCTCTGTTTCCATCAGGGTCATCTCTCCATCTATCCTGTCCTCCCTCTTGTTGCCTCTCCCTTTCTCTCTGTGGGACTCCATGGCTAGAGTTCTGCATGTGTGTTGAGAGTCGGAGTAGAGACAGAACACAGGTTCTCTTACATGGTGCACTCTGCATATGGTATAATAATTAGGGTGAGTTTGAGTTGATTGATTCTTGCTCACAAATCAAACTGGGGAAAAAAAGCTACATTTACATAAATAAACCCACTTAAAATACCTAATACATTGCATTAATAGAATAGAGGACACTTAAAACATCACAGGACATGTTTTCATGATAGAAACTGAAATGTTAATAATAAGAGCCTACAGCAGATAGTGGTCAAAAGTCATGCATGGGGCAGCAGCTCCCTGCTTCTGAATTGGATCACTTGATATTTACTTGACAACTTATCATTGTGCACACAGACGTCATTCTTATTTCACTCTATCACGTAGTTCTCTGTTTCAATCCTTTCAAGGGATCAGCGCCTGTGTGTGTGTATTGACCTATAGGAGAACAAATAAAATGTTTTATTGCCACGTACACCAGATAGGTGCAGTGAAATGTGTTGTTTTACAGGGTCAGACATAGTAGTACAGTGCCCAAGAGTAAATTAGGGTTAAGTGCCTTGCTCAAGGGCAAATCGACAGATAGTTGACCTTGGGTATTCAAAACCAGCAACCTTTCATTTACTGACCCAACACTCTAACTGCTAGGCTACCTGAGACCCCCTTAGTCGGTGTGGATGAGGGGGGATCCGTGGGTGACCCTCTCATGGACCCCATTAATATGCTCGTTAACACGTCCCAGAGCTCTCCTCTTCCCCACTCTTAACGAACAGGAGCCAATTAAAGGCAGGCACAGAGGTCTTCTTCCTGAGTGTGTCGGGGGAACACCAATAGAGCCAGGCCTCGTCGCACACACAGGGCCGGAGCACATTGGCAGCACAGCGGATTCTCTCTCTCACTCTCACTCTGTCCCACTCCTCTGTCCCCTTGCTGCTTGCTCAGGTTTCCTTTTTCCTATCACCCTCTCTATCTATATCTATCTCCCTTGTTGAGTGTGTCAGCACTGGGGAGGTGTTTGTGTGTGTGTGTGTGTAAATACCTAGCCATTTACAGCTCCCGCCATCCAACACAACTCCTCTTCACGATAACCATGACCTGCTGTCTGAATATTTAATTAGTAAGTAGAGCTATTTCAAATATTTTGGTTTGGGAAATGCCTCAGATTATTATCTGTCTGCTCCGACAGTCACTTACTTTCTCTCTTTTTTACACCTTCCTCTTCTTCCCCTTCCTCTACCGATTTCCCACTTTGTAACTCTCATACCTCCCTCTCTGTCTGTTCACTCCTCCTTCTCTACTTCCCACCCTCTTTGTCTCTCCTCAATCTCTCCCTCTATCTCTCCTCCATCTCTGTCTCTCCTCCATCTGCATGTCCCCAGGCACCCTCATTTGTTGACTTCTGTGATCGAAAAAGCCTTGGTTTCATGCATGTCAACATCAGAAGCCTCCTCCCTAAGTTTGTTTTACTCACTGCTTTAGCACACTCTGCTAACCCTGATGTCCTTGCCGTGTCTGAATCCTGGCTCAGGAAGGCCACCAAAAATTCTGAGATTTCCATACCCAACTATAACATTTTCCGTCAAGATAGAACTGCCAAAGGGGGAGGAGTTAGCCTGCAAAGTAATGTCATACTTTCCAGGTCCATACCCAAACAGTTCGAACTACTAATTTTGAAAATTACTCTCTCCAGAAATAAGTCTCTCACTGTTGCCGCCTGCAACCGACCCCCCTCAGCTCCCAGCTGTGGCCTGGACACCATTTGTGAATTGATCGCCCCCCCATCTAGCTTCAGAGTTTGTTCTGTTAGGTGACCTAAACTGGGATATGCTTAACACCCCGGCAGTCCTACAATCTAAGCTAGATGCCCTCAATCTCACACAAATCATCAAGGAACCCACCAGGTACAACCCTAAATCTGTAAACAAGGGCACCCTCATAGACGTCATCCCGACCAACTGGTCCTCCAAATACACCTCCGCTGTCTTCAACCAGGATCTCAGCGATCACTGCCTCATTGCCTGTATCCGCTACGGAGCCGCAGTCAAACAACCACTCCTCATCACTGTCAAATGCTCCCTAAAACACTTCTGTGAGCAGGCCTTTCTAATCAACCTGGCCCGGGTATCCTGGAAGGACATTGACCTCATCCCATCAGTTGAGGATGCCTGGTCATTCTTTAAAAGTAACTTCCTCACCATTTTAGATAAGCATGCTCCGTTCAAAAAATGCAGAACTAAGAACAGATATAGCCCTTGGTTCACTCCAGACCTGACTGCCCTCGACCAGCACAAAAACATCCTGTGGCGGACTGCAATAGCATCGAAGAGTCCCCGCGATATGCAACTGTTCAGGGAAGTCAGGAACCAATACACGCAGTCAGTCAGGAAAGCTAAGGCCAGCTTCTTCAGGCAGCAGTTTGCATCCTGTAGCTCCAACTCCAAAAAGTTCTGGGACACTGTGAAGTCCATGGAGAACAAGAGCACCTTCTCCCAGCTGCCCACTGCACTGAGGCTAGGTAACACGGTCACCACCGATAAACCCATGATTATCGAAAGCTTCAACAAGCATTTCTCAACGGCTGGCCATGCCTTCCGTCTGGCTACTCCAACCTCGGCCAACAGCTCTGCCCCCCGCAGCTACTCGCCCAAGCCTCTCCAGGTTCTCCTTTACCCAAATCCAGATAGCAGATGTTCTGAAAGAGCTGCAAAACCTGGACCCGTACAAATCAGCTGGGCTTGACAATTTGGACCCTCTATTTCTGAAACTATCCGCCGCCATTGTCGCAACCCCTATTACCAGCCTGTTCAACCTCTCTTTCATATCGTCTAAGATCCCCAAGGATTGGAAAGCTGCCGCAGTCATCCCCCTCTTCAAAGGGGGAGACACCCTGGACCCAAACTGTTACAGACCTATATCCATCCTGCCCATCTATCTAAGGAATTCGAAAGCCAAGTCAACAAACAGGTCACTGACCATCTCGAATCCCACCGTACCTTCTCCGCTGTGTAATCTGGTTTCCGAGCCGGTCACGGGTGCACCTCAGCCACGCTCAAGGTACTAAACGATATCATAACCGCCATCGATAAAAGACAGTACTGTGCAGCCGTCTTCATCGACCTTGCCAAGGCTTTCGACTCTGTCAATCACTATATTCTTATCGGCAGACTCAGTAGCCTCGGTTTTTCGGATGACTGCCTTGCCTGGTTCACAAATTACTCTGCGGACAGAGTTCAGTGTGTCAAATCGGAGGGCATGCTGTCCGGTCCTCTGCAGTCTCTATGGGGGTGACACAGGGTTCAATTCTCGGGCCGACTCCTTTCTCTGTATATATCAATGATGTTGCTCTTGCTGCGGGCGATTCCCTGATCCACCTCTACGCAGACGACACCATTCTATATACTTCCGGCCTGTCCTTGGACACTGTGCTATCTAACCTCCAAACGAGCTTCAATGCCATACAACACTCCTTCCGTGGCCTCCAACTGCTCTTAAACGCTAGTAAAACCCAATGCATGCTTTTCAACCGTTCGCTGCCTGCACCCGCCAGCCTGACCAGCATTACCACCCTGGATGGTTCCGACCTTGAATATGTGGACATCTATAAGTACCTAGGTGTCTGGCTAGACCGTAAACTCTCCTTCCAGACTCATATCAAACATCTCCAATCAAAAATCAAGTCAAGAGTCTGCTTTCTATTCCGCAACAAAGCCTCCTTCACTCACGCCGCCAAACTTACCCTAGTAAAACTGACTATCCTACCGATCCTCGACTTCGGCGATGTCATCTACAAAATTGCTTCCAACACTCTACTCAGCAAACTGGATGCAGTTTATCACAGTGCCATCCGTTTTGTCACTGAAGCACCTTATACCACCCACCACTGCGACTTGTATGCTCTAGTCGGCTGGCCCTCGCTACATATTCGTCGCCAGACCCACTGGCTCCAGGTCATCTACAAGTCCATGCTAGGTAAAGCTCTGCCTTATCTCAGTTCACTGGACACGATGGCAACACCCATCCGTAGCACGCGCTCCAGCAGGTGTATCTCACTGATCATCCCTAAAGCCAACACCTCATTTGGCTGCCTTTCGTTCCAGTACTCTGCTGCCTGTGACTGGAACGAATTGCAAAAATCGCTGAAGTTGGAGACTTTCATCTCCCTCACCAATTTCAAACATCAGCTATCTGAGCAGCTAACCGATTGCTGCAGCTGTACATAGTCTATCGGTAAATAGCCCACCCATTTTTACCTACCTCATCCCCATACTGTTTTTATTTATTTACTTTTCTGCTCTTTTGCACACCAATATCTCTACCTGTACATGACCATCTGATCATTTATCACTGCAGTGTTAATCTGCAACATTGTAATTATTCTCCTAACTCCTCATGCCTTTTGCACACAATGTATATAGACTCCCCTTTTTTTTCTACTGTGTTATTGACTTGTTAATTGTTTACTTGTTCCATGTGGAACTCTGTGTTGTCTGTTCACACTGCTTTGCTTTGTCTTGGCCAGGTCGCAGTTGCAAATGAGAACCTGTTCTCAACTAGCCTACCTGGTTAAATTAAGGTGAAATAAAAAAAATAAAATAAATAAAAATCTCTGTCTTTCCTCCATCTCTGTCTTTCCTCCATCTCTGTCTTTCCTCCATCTCTGTCTCTCCTCCATCTCTGTCTCTCCTCCATCCCTGTCTCTCCTCCATCTCTGTCTCTCCTCCATCTCTGTCTCTCCTCCATCCCTGTCTCTCCTCCATCCCTGTCTCTCCTCCATCCCTGTCTCTCCTCCATCCCTGTCTCTCCTCCATCCCTGTCTCTCCTCCATCCCTGTCTCTCCTCCATCTCTGTCTCTCACTCCATCTCTGTCTCTCACTCCATCTCTGTCTCTCACTCCATCTCTGTCTCTCACTCCATCTCTATCTCTCACTCCATCCCGGTCTCTCCTCCATCCCGGTCTCTCCTCCATCCCGGTCTCTCCTCCATCCCGGTCTCCATCCCGGTCTCTCCTCCATCCCGGTCTCTCCTCCATCCCGGTCTCTCCTCCATCCCGGTCTCTCCTCCATCCCTGTCTCTCCTCCATCTGTCTTTCCTCCATCCCTGTCTTTCCTCCATCCCTGTCCCTCCTCCATCTCTCACTCCATCTCTCACTCCATCTCTCACTCCATCTCTCACTCCATCTCTCCCTACATCTCTCCCTACATCTCTCCCTACATCTCTCCCTACATCTCTCCCTACATCTGTCTCTCCTCCATCTGTCTCTCCTCCACCTGTCTCTGTCTCTCTCCCTCTACCGCTCTCTCTCGCTCTCTCTACCTCTAAGTGTGGTCTTAAAACTAACCTCCAGACAGTGATCTGAACAAATTGGGTCGGACTATGGCCATCTCTTGAAGTGCTATGCCAGTTGGTTGCAATTAGAGATAGGGAGGAGAGAGGCAGGGAGGTCAGTAAAGGAAGAGGGAGTTAGAGAGAGATAGGGAAAGACGGAGGGAGTGTGTCTGTTTCTTTGTATTACAGTGTGTGGTTTGAGTGTGGCCAGTGGTGCTAAGCTGGTTGACAATTCTGAGAAAACCATGGGGGACAGGCTTTGATCTATAAGGCTCCTCTCCTTTGCTCCAAAGCACAAACTGGTTTTCTGACTGGTTTCTGAGTGCACTAATACTCTTTTTTTGATTGGTTTCTGAGTGCACTAGTACTCTTTTCTGATTGGTTTCTGAGTGCACTAGTACTCTTTTCTGATTGGTTTCTGAGTGCACTAGTACTCTTTTCTGATTGGTTTCTGAGTGCACTAGTACTCTTTTCTGATTGGTTTCTGAGTGCACTAGTACTCTTTTCTGATTGGTTTCTGAGTGCACTAGTACTCTTTTCTGATTGGTTTCTGAGTGTACTAATACTATTTTCTGATTGGTTTGAGTGCACTAATACTCTTTTCTGATTGGTTTCTGAGTGTACTAATACTCTTTTCTGATTGGTTTCTGAGTGCACTAATACTATTTTCTGATTGGTTTCTGAGTGCACTAGTACTCTTTTCTGATTGGTTTCTGAATGCACTAGTACTCTTCTCTGGTTTCTGAGTGCACTAGTACTCTTTTCTGATTGGTTTCTGATTGCACAAATACTCTTTTCTGATTGGTTTCTGAGTGCACTAATACTCTTTTCTGATTGGTTTCTGAGTGCACTAATACTCTTTTCTGATTGGTTTCTGAGTGCACAAATACTCTTTTCTGATTGGTTTCTGAGTGCACTAATACTATTTTCTGATTGGTTTCTGATTGCACTAATACTCTTTGCTGATTGGTTTCTGATTGCACTAATATTTTAATTGTTTAAATCTTTTTAATTTCACCTTTATTTAACCAGGTAGGCTAGTTGAGAACAAGTTCTCATTTGCAACTGCGACCTGGCCAAGATAAAGCATAGCAGTGTGAACAGACAACACAGAGTTAAAATCAAATCAAATTTTATTTGTCACATACACATGGTTAGCAGATGTTAGTGCGAGTGTAGCGAAATGCTTGTACACATGGAGTAAACAATTAACAAGTCAATAACACAGTAGAAAAAAGGGGAGTCTATATACATTGTGTGCAAAAGGCATGAGGAGGTAGGCGAATAATTACAATTTTGCAGATTAACACTGGAGTGATAAATGATCAGATGGTCATGTACAGGTAGAGATATTGGTGTGCAAAAGAGCAGAAAAGTAAATAAATAGAAACAGTATAGGGATAAGGTAGGTAAAAATGGGTGGGCTATTTACCGATAGACTATGTACAGCTGCAGCGATCGGTTAGCTGCTCAGATAGCAGATGTTTGAAGTTGGTGAGGGAGATAAAAGTCTCCAACTTCAGCGATTTTTGCAATTCGTTCCAGTCACAGGCAGCAGAGAACTGGAACGAAAGGCGGCCAAATGAGGTGTTGGCTTTAGGGATGATCAGTGAGATACACTTGCTGGAGCGCGTGCTACGGATGGGTGTTGCCATCGTGACCAGTGAACTGAGGTAAGGCGGAGCTTTACCTAGCATGGACTTGTAGATTACCTGGAGCCAGTGGGTCTGGCGACGAATATGTAGCGAGGGCCAGCCGACTAGAGCATACAGGTTGCAGTGGTGGGTGGTATAAGGTGCTTTAGTGACAAAATGGATGGCACTGTGATAAACTGCATCCAGTTTGCTGAGTAGAGTGTTGGAAGCAATTTTGTAGATGACATCGCCGAAGTCGAGGATCGGTAGGATAGTCAATAATACTATTTTCTGATTGGTTTCTGAGTGCACTAATACTATTTTCTGAGTATACTTAGGCACTAGTTCTCTGAATGCACTAAAGCAGACTGGTCTCATTAAAGGGGCTTTTTGAGTCTGTTTCACGGTCATAGAGTAAAACATGAGAACTTTGCCACGTACAGTAGTCTACGTACTTACACAAAACTATCCACTGGCAAAAAACTCTTTCCTTGGTCAACTTTATCGTGAGTTTGAGTTCATAAAATACGGCACCGTTTCATAAATGGATTGTGTGTTTCTGTGTGTGTGTTTCTGTGTGTGTGTTTCTGTGTGTGTGTGGTGTGTGTTTGTGTGAGAATATCTGAGTGGAATTCAGACAAAGAAGATAGTATGGTAAAAAGACAGAATTGCAGACAAAGTGACAGAAAATAATTGCTTCAGTGGGAGAATGTCATGTCCTGACCTTAGTTCCTTTTTCATGTCTCTGTTTTAGTTTGGTCAGGGTGTGAGTTGGGGTGGGCATTCAATGTTTTTGTTCTATGTTTTGTATTTCTGCTTTTGGCCTGGGATGGTTCCCAATCAGAGGCAGCTGTCAATTGTTGTCTCTGATTGAGAACCATATTTAGGTAGCCTGTGTTCCCACTATGATTTGTGCGTAGTTGTTTTGTGTTTAGTGTATGTCACCTGACAGAACTGTTTCGTTTCTTCCATTCACTTTGTTATTTTGTTTCGTGTGTTCAGTCTAATAAATTAACATGGACACTTACCACGCTGCATATTGGTCCGATCCTCCCTATTCCTCATCCTAGGAGGACAACAATCGTTACAGAGAGAGTGACAGAAGGATTCAGACAGCAGGTTGCTGTATCACCAAGAAGTCCCTCAAAACAGGCTTTCAGCTCAGTGTGTCATAATGAAGCCTCAGTGGACGTGTACAGTATGTTCATTTGTGTTTGGGGATTTTTGATCTATAGTGTGTGTTTTGACTCACAATGAGTGTGTCTTCTTGTGTACGGAGAGCGCGATTGTGATGAGACCGAAACAGAGCCCGTGCTGGTGCTGGTATCACTCACTCACTCATGCCGCTGAGCTCTTCAGTAATGTAAAGTGATTTGGTGATTTCCCATGACATTTACCTATCTGAAAGTGTGCAGGCTCCGTCCCTTCACAGCCGCGTGTGGATATTTTCCGCCAAAAGCCATCTCCTCGTCCTCACCCGCCAAACCAGAGAGAGACGCTGGGTGGCTAAGGCTTCTGGCTGCTCCACTCCACAGACCCCATATACATTATTATATGTGACTCACCACTTGGATTCGGTCTTACAGAGCAACATTTTTTATTTATTTCCTTTTTACATTGTTATTATTATTATTATTATTTTTACATTGGATAAAAGTAAAGACTCAGAGCTACAAAATGGTATACCATACACTGCATTTGAGGAACAATGGGACAGTAATTCTGCTTTGAAAGTTGTTCAACTTGTAAACTCACTTTTGAGAAAATTGCCTTTGAATGTTTTGGTATCTAGTGAAGAGCTCTTTGTCTACACGCATTCAGCATCGTTCACAGCCTTTTAAGCTTTAGCCCCACCCATCTGGTTTCGCTATTGGATCGTTCTAAGTGCACACCTGACGCTCTGGCCGATGATTTGTTTACCCCTGGATAACATGAAAACTGCCTAACCAGTTCTGCTGGCAACAATTTCATTGCGCTTTTTTGCAGACGTTTACTGACTGAGACCAGCCATATTCAACGGGTGTTGTACACATATCACGTAACATTAGCTAACGAGCCAGCCAGCTAATGTTAGATAGTTAAACAACAATGAACAATGTCAACAATGCCACAGTGCTGGGAGATAACCAACCAGGTTCAATGTTAGCTAGCTAACATTAGGCACTAACTAGAAAAGCAAACACCTCTGGGAAATGAATAATAAAGTCAGTTATTATTGTTTTCTCCATATCTTTAGCTATCATACCCTAATTCCACTGATTTCAAAACTTGATCTTCCAGAAAGTGGAGAGCAACACTTATGCAGCTCCACTACACAAGTTTCCTGAATCGGGTCACAAATTCATGAAGTGAACCTCTCCAGAGCTCACTACAGAGAGACTGAGAAAGTAGGCTGCAGCGGCCGAGAAGACTGCAACGTCCCCCATCCTCCCCCCATCCTCCCCGTTATAGAACTATGTGAACGAGAGAAATTAGACAGTAAGAGAGTATTAGATCATGACTGTATTGGGACTAGAACTGTAATGGGACTAGTGGAAGTAATGGGACACGTAGCTGTATTGGGACTAGAGGCTGTATTGGGACTAGTGGGTGTTTGGAACTGGTGGCTGTATTGGGACTAGTAAATGTATTGGGACTGGTGGATATATTGGGACAAGTGACTCTAATTTGACTACTGGCTGTATTGGGACTACTGGCTGTATTGGGACTGGATGCTGTTTTTGGACTAGTAAAATTATTGGGACAGGTAAAGTATAGGGTCAGGACACTGTATTAGGACAAGAAGCAGTAATGGGACTAGTGGAAGTAATGGGACAAGTAGCTGTATTGGGACTAGTAGTTTATATGGACTGGTGACTGTATTGGGACTAGTAGGTGTTTGGGACTGGTGGATTTATTGGGACAAGTAACTGTATTGGGGCTACTGGCTGTATTGCGACTACTGGCTGTATTGGGACTGGATGCTGTTTTTGGACTAGTGGAATTATTGGGACAACTAGATGTATTGGGACTTGTTCCTGTATTGGGACAGGTCGCTGTATTTGGACTAGTGTGGCTGTGTTGGGACTAGTTGCTATATTGGGACTAGAGCTGTATTTAGACTAGTGTGGATGTATTGTATATGTTCTTGTCCCGATTAGTATTTTTAAATCACTGATGAATGATCTTGAGACTGATACCCTGACCCGTCAATGTTTTTAATTTGCTGTTTTAGATTTTGTTATACTCTTGTGAATTCTATGTTTTTTACTAGATTTCTTGTAGTTTTTTATGTTTGTCTGTCATTTTTGTAATGACCTGATGCTTCCTATCTTGCCCAGGATGCTCTTGAAAAAGAGATTTTAAATCTCAATGAGCCCTTCCTGGTTAACTAAAGGTTAAAAAAAATAATAATAATTGGGACTATGTTATTTGGACTAGAGGCTGTATTTGGACTACTGGCTGCAATGTTACTAGTGGCTGTTTTGGGACAAGTGTGTGTTTTGGGACAAGTAGCTGTATTGGGACGTGTGGCTGTATTGTGACTAGTTGCTGTTTTGGGACTTGTTGCTGTAATAGGACATGTTGTATTGGTACTGAAGGCTGTATTGGGACTGATGGCTGTATTGGGACTGGTGGCTGTATTGGGACTGGTGGCTGTATTGGGACTGGTGGCTGTATTGGGACTGGTGGCTGTATTGGGACTGGTGGCTGTATTGGGACTGGTGGCTGTATTGGGACTGGTGGCTGTATTGGGACTGGTAGCTGTATTGGGACTAGTTGCTGTATTGGGACTAGTTGCTGTATTGTGACTAGTTGCTGTATTGTGACTAGTTGCTGTATTGTGACTAGTTGCTGTATTGTGACTAGTTGCTGTATTGTGACTTGTGGCTGTATTGTGACTTGTGGCTGTATTGGGACTTGTGGCTGTATTGGGACTTGTGGCTGTAATGGGACTAGTGTCTTTATTGGGAGTAGAGGCTGTATTTGGACAACTGGCTGCAATGTCTCTGGTGGCTGTAATAGGACATGTTGTATTGGTACTGAAGGCTGTATTGGGACTAGTGACTGTATTGGGACTAGTGGCTGTGTTTGGACTAGAGAATGTAATTGAAGTAGTGGCTGTTTTGGAACTAGTAGCTGTATTGGGACTGGAGGCTGAATTGGGATTGGAGGCTGAATTGGGATTGGAGGCTGAATTGGGACTGGAGGCTGTATTGGGACTGGGACTAGTGGCTTTATTGGGACTAGTTTGCTGTAATGGGACTAGTAGCTATATTTTGACTAGTGGCTTTGTTTTGGACTTGTAGCTGTATTTTGACTAGTGGCTTTGTTTTGGACAAGTTGCTGTGTTTGGACTAGAGGCTGTGTTTGGACTAGAGGCTGTGTTTGGACTAGAGGCTGTGTTTGGACTAGAGGCTGTATTTGGACTAGAGGCTGTATTTGGACTAGAGGCTGTATTTGGACTAGAGGCTGTATTTGGACTAGAGGCTGTATTTGGACTAGAGGCTGTATTTGGACTAGAGGCTGTATTTGGACTAGAGGCTGTGTTTGGACTAGAGGCTGTGTTTGGACTAGAGGCTGTGTTTGGACGAGAGGCTGTGTTTGGACGAGAGGCTGTGTTTGGACGAGAGGCTGTGTTTGGACGAGAGGCTGTGTTTGGACGAGAGGCTGTGTTTGGACGAGAGGCTGTGTTTGGACGAGAGGCTGTGTTTGGACGAGAGGCTGTGTTTGGGCGAGAGGCTGTGTTTGGGCGAGAGGCTGTGTTTGGGCGAGAGGCTGTGTTTGGGCGAGAGGCTGTGTTTGGGCGAGAGGCTGTGTTTGGGCGAGAGGCTGTGTTTGGGCGAGAGGCTGTGTTTGGGCGAGAGGCTGTGTTTGGGCTAGAGGCTGTGTTTGGGCTAGAGGCTGTGTTGGGATTAGTATTGGGACTAGCGGCTGTAACGGGACTGGAGGCTGTAACGGGACTGGAGGCTGTAACGGGACTGGAGGCTGTAACGGGACTGGAGGCTGTAACGGGACTGGAGGCTGTAACGGGACTGGAGGCTGTAACGGGACTGGAGGCTGTAACGGGACTGGAGGCTGTAACGGGACTGGAGGCTGTAACGGGACTGGAGGCTGTATTGGTACTAGTGGCTTTATTTCGACTGGTCGACTGGTGTCTGTAATGTGACTCGAGTCTTTATTGGGACTAGAGGCTGTATTGGAACTAGTGGCTCTAATGCTAGAATTATGTGAACATTTGTCAGAATTTATCTTTATCTGAGAATGAATGTGAGGTGTTTTCTTTTTCAGGATTTAGGGAGGATGAGATTTCAAGATATGGCCATACAAGCCTGTAAAAGAACCAGATCAACACCATCTAACACTTCCTGAAGGCATATCACCTGTCACCTCTACCCCCTAGCACCTTCTATCACTACCTGATGGTATATCACCTGTCACCTCTACCCCCTAGCACCATCTATCACTACCTGATGGTCTATAGACTGTCACCTCTACCCCCTAGCACCATCTGGATAAGAGCGTCTGCTAAATGACTTAAATGTAAATGTAAATGTATATCACCTGTCACCTCTACCCCCTAGCACCATCTATCACTACCTGATGGTATATCACCTGTCACCTCTACTCCCTAGCACCATCTATCACTACCTGATGGTCTATAGACTGTCACCTCTACCCCCTAGCACCATCTATCACTACCTGATGGTATATCACCTGTCACCTCTACCCCCTAGCACCATCTATCACTACCTGATGGTATATCACCTGTCACCTCTACCCCTAGCACCATCTATCACTACCTGATGGTATATCACCTGTCACCTCTACTCCCTAGCACCATCTATCACTACCTGATGGTCTATAGACTGTCACCTCTACCCCCTAGCACCATCTATCACTACCTGATGGTATATCACCTGTCACCTCTACCCCCTAGCACCTTCTATCATTACCTGATGGTATATCACCTGTCACATCACTACCTGATGGTATATCACCTGTCACCTCTACCCCCTAGCACCATCTATCACTACCTGATGGTATATCACCTGTCACCTCTACCCCCTAGCACCATCTATCACTACCTGATGGTATATCACCTGTCACCTCTACCCCCTAGCACCTTCTATCATTACCTGATGGTATATCACCTGTCACATCACTACCTGATGGTATATCACCTGTCACCTCTACCCCCTAGCACCATCTATCACTACCTGATGGTATATCACCTGTCACCTCTACCCCCTAGCACCATCTATCACTACCTGATGGTATATCACCTGTCACCTCTACCCCCTAGCACCTTCTATCATTACCTGATGGTATATCACCTGTCACATCACTACCTGATGGTATATCACCTGTCACCTCTACTCCCTAGCACCATCTATCACTACCTGATGGTATATCACCTGTCACCTCTACCCCCTAGCACCATCTATCACTACCTGATGGTATATCACCTGTCACCTCTACCCCCTAGCACCTTCTATCACTACCTGATGGTATATCACCTGTCACCTCTACCCCACTTCCCCTCCCTGGGCTTTTCTCAGGACCTGACTTGGCTAAATAAATCAATACACTCTAACATCTATTGGTTACAATCCCCCTCCCATGACTCTGTACCATGTCCTCTGTATGTGGACGATTGTGGGTTCAGAAATGTCCTTTGTGTGTGTGTGTGTTGGGGTTTGCTTCCCCTGGAAGGTCGCCTTGTGGCCTACTCTCATTCCCTTTCTCATTCTATGAGGTCATTGCAGAGGGGCTCTAGAGGGTTGGGGGAAGTGGTCTTATAATACACCTGATGAGGGTGGAAATGAATTGAAATAGGGAATTGTCAGTGGCCTTCATGCTATGAGTCTCTCTCTCTCTCTCTCTCTCACACACACACACACACCACACCACACCACACCACACCACACACGCACACACGCACACACACACACAGGACAGGGTGTGGGGCATCAGCGCTCTGTCACCTCCGCTAGTGCTAGCGCTCACCTCCGTTTTCCATGTTGTCAGCAAACAGCCTACACACAACACACACACATACATACATACACATACAGATACACACATACATACACACAACTCACATGCCATGGGCCACAAACACTCAGCCTGCGAGGGGTGCAAGGTGACTTTGAAATGTCAGCTTCATTTTCATGACATGATGACTACGGAGTGCTGACTCTGGTTTCAGACAATGTGAAGCGTTAGCGTAACCCAAGCCCCTCATGCCTCCACCCCGTCTCTCGTCTCCCCATAATTGGTCTGATAGAGCTGAACGTGGCTGGCCCAGCAAGGCCCAAATAAGAACCCAGCAGTCTCAGTGTTACTGTCCTGAGCTGAGCTGGGTGTCGGATGCTGGGGTGCTTGACCAGCTGACTCATTGGCTGTTTTGAAGGGGATTACTGGACTAGACTGGACTAGACTGGATGGCTCTCCCTCTCCTTTCCGTGGGTGGAGCGGATGGCTCCCCCTCTCCTTTCCGTGGGTGGAGCGGATGGCTCCTCCTCTCCTTTCCGTGGGTGGAGCGGATGGCTCCTCCTCTCCTTTCCGTGGGTGGAGCGGATGGCTCCTCCTCTCCTTTCCGTGGGTGGAGCGGATGGCTCCTCCTCTCCTTTCCGTGGGTGGAGTGGATGGCTCTCCCTCTCCTTTCCGTGGGTGGAGCGGATGGCTCTCCCTCTCCTTTCCGTGGGTGGAGTGGATGCTTTGTCAACAAGTTGAACAGAGGCTCAATATGCTCAACTCTTGTTATGCCTGAGAGTCCATTTACTGTATAGTTAAGAGCTTGCTGTGTGTGAAAATATTTAGTTTGGTGGATTTTCTCATTCCTAAAAGAGGGCTTCTGTTTGTTGCAACCTCTGTACTACCCAGGCTTACCCATTGGGAAACTGTAACAGGGATACCTGTGCTCCGGTGGCCATTGCGGCGCCACAGTGGCCATTGCATGAGAATGATACATGGCTTATGTAACTGTCTCCCGCAAAGGACAGGCACGGGGGAGGAGTGTGTGTGTGTGTGTGTGTGTGTGTGTTTTGTATTTGTGTCAGGGTGGGTGGTTGGAGGTTATATAGGCTTTGATGTGGACCCAATGTTTCCATGAGCTTTTTAAAATAACAAAAATCATTAGTGCACATTACACCAGCCACGGTATACACACTGTACATGTACACACTGTACATGTACACACTGTACACACACTGTACACACACACTGTACATACACAAACATACACACATGTACTCTCCCTCAACCGTCATCTTTATTCAACAGCACGCTTTGTCACAGTTAAACCTCCCTGGAGGCATGGTATGAAACTGAAGGAGCGTCTCTCCCAGACAAGTGGCTCAAATTTCAACGAGATGAACCCTCTGCACTCCAGATGAAGAGTGGAGGAGGGGGAAGAAGGGCAGAGTGGAAGAAGGGAGAGGGGTTAGAAGAGGAGAGGGAATGGGGCTAATTATGAGTAGACAAGAGAAGATGAGAAAGTAAAGGAGAGAGCAGAGATAAAGATGAGGAGAATGTAAAGGAGAGAGCAGAGATAAAGATGAGGAGAAAGTAAAGGAGAGAGCCGAGATAAGGATGAGGAGAATGTAAAGGAGAGAGCAGAGATAAAGATGAGAAGAATGTAAAGGAGAGAGCAGAGATAAAGATGAGGAGAAAGTAAAGGAGAGAGCAGAGATAAGGATGAGGAGAAAGTAAAGGAGAGAGCAGAGATAAAGATGAGGAGAATGTAAAGGAGAGAGCAGAGATAAAGATGAGGAGAATGTAAAGGAGAGAGCAGAGATAAGGATGAGGAGAATGTAAAGGAGAGAGCAGAGATAAAGATGAGGAGAAAGTAAAGGAGAGAGCAGAGATAAAGATGAGGAGAATGTAAAGGAGAGAGCAGAGATAAATATGAGGAGAAAGTAAAGGAGAGAGCAGAGATAAAGATGAGGAGAAAGTAAAGGAGAGAGCAGAGATAAAGATGAGGAGAATGTAAAGGAGAGAGCAGAGGAAAATATGAGGAGAGGGAATGAAAGGAGACATCAGAGAGAAGATGAAGGGGAAGTTTAGGACATCAAGAGAGGAGGAGTGGAGAGAAGGGAGGGAGGAGGGGAGGAGAGTGGATGAAAGTGGAGGAGGGTGAAGAGATTAGAAGGGAAAAAGAGAGAAGGATAAGGGGGATAGAGGAGAGGAAAGGACATCGGAGTAGAGAAAAGAACAGAGAGTTAACTGACACCAAATAACTCTAGGGGGTATAGTGAGCTGATAGTAACCCAGTTCACGTTCCTGTGTGTACCTCCAAATCCCCTGTGTGTTATTTTGGTAGGGAGCCATGGCCCGGAGCATATGCTAGCATGCACTAAAATCATGTTAGCTTCCAGTGATGATTCATTTTAACGACTTTGGCACCTTGGCCATCCTCTTTAATAAATGATTTCCGTTAAACCTGCTCTATCCAGTAAAACACACTCTAAACACACACTATGCTAATGCTAACACTTACCATTAAAGTACACACTAAAATACATGCAATGCTAATGGTAACTTTAGCCATTGAAACACATTCTAAACAAACTCCCTGTCACTATCTCCAGCCCTAGTAGAGCAGCTCATATGTTTTTTTTATTCCGAAAAGCTGCTTCTGACTTTAGTGTTAACTCAACAAAATACAATTTCACCTGGGGTTTTCTATCCCTCTAAATAGTGCGTGTTTTCTGTTTAGAAAGCCTAATATTGTGCTCTTGAATTTGTTTGTTTTCTTTGCCGACTTCACAAAGAAAGCACATTTCCATTCTACAAAAAAAATCACAATTCTATCCACTTTGAA
This sequence comes from Oncorhynchus keta, assembly GCF_023373465.1. NCBI lineage: Eukaryota > Metazoa > Chordata > Actinopteri > Salmoniformes > Salmonidae > Oncorhynchus > Oncorhynchus keta. The sequence continues at coordinate 16,146,628 of NC_068421.1, read as the reverse complement.
AATATATTTTTAGCAGAGAGACTATTGCAGGGTCTTTTCCTCAGATTCTCAGCAACAATGAGTCGGAAATGTAGAAATGTGTATTTTCTTCTCAGTGCCTCGCTTGCCTGAGGGGTGGTTGCGTGCAGACATAGAGGCTCTAACATTTATATTGATTAACTCCATGGAACCTTGAAATGTGCTTTACATTGTGGCGTGTGGAGAAGGCGTCTGCAGGCACGTATTGCATGTAGGTTGTCCAAGGTAGACCAAGGCCGGGGCCTAGCTAATGAGATGAGCTTGGTTGTGCTGTGATTGCAGTCTTTGTAAGAAGTCATGTATGTCTCTTTCACTCTGTCACTTGGGCACATAGCAACCGGCTCTGTCTCATTCTACTATGGAGAGAGAGTGTGTATGTGTGTCTTACTCTTGGATGAAGTGGTGTTTCTATGAATATCTTATAGCACACTGTGTTTCACTGTTTCTCTTTCTGTCTCTCTCTCTTTGTGACAGTGGTGTATGGTAATCTCTGATGGGTGGCGTTTTATTGGTGGGTCCTTCAGATAATACAATGCTGTAAAGAGACCTGTTTACCTCCTCTGCGGGAGCGAACCACTTCTTTTCCTCTACACACAGTTTCATAGAGAACCTGAATCCGGCTGGTTGGTTTTTATGTAATTATTAGGTTCATCCAGGTAACTGTCGCGCGTATTAACTCACAGCAGTGATGTCACCCTTAACACTGTGCTGATGTCAACGCTGGAGAGTTACATAAACGCTATGTTATGCAATGTCAATGAAAATATAATAACTGCCATAGGCTTGTGTTCTCACAGGCACGGCATGTACACTGGAGTGGATAAAACATTAGGAACACCAGCTTTTTCCATGATGTAGACTGACCAGGTGAATCCAGGTGAAAGCTATGATTCCTTATTGACGTCACTTGTTAAATCCACTTCAATCAGTGTAGATGAAGGGGAGGAGACAGGCTAAAGAAGGATTTTTAAGTCTTGAGACAATTGAGACGGAATGCTTCTGTGTGCCAATGAATGGGCAAGACAAAATATTTAAGTGCCTTTAAATTAGGTATGGTAGTAGGTGCCAGCCGCACCGGTTTGTGTGTGTCAAGAACTGCAACGCTGCTGAGTTTTTCATGCTCAACAGTTTCCCATATGTATCAAGAATGGTCCACCACCAAAAGGACATTCAGCCAACTTGACAAAACTGTGGGAAGCTTTGGAGTCACGTGGGCCAGCATCCCTGTGGAATGCATTCAACACTTTGTAGAGTCCATACACTGACAAATTGAGGCTGTTCTGAGGGCAAAAGGGGGTGGAACTCAATATTAGGAAGGTGTTCCTAATGTTTGTACACTCAGTGTGTGTGGAGCCATAATTGTATCATCTGGCGTAGACAACCACAATGTGAACTTTAGCAGCGTCACACTTGAAACCCATTTCAAAGCCAACATGCTGTAGTTACAGTTAACCTAATTTTGTAACACTGACAAACTGACCAACTTACTATCAAACAGTCAGTTGAGAAGCGCCCCAGCTGGAGAGGAAGGGCCAGACATGTTGCATTATTAAGTTGAAGCCTCGTGGCCGGAGCCTTGCTATTGATTACTAACAGTACCTGGCCGGGGCCTTGCTATTGGTTGCTAACAGTACCTGGCCGGGGCCTTGCTATTGATTACTAACAGTACCTGGCTGGGGCCTAGCTATTGATTACCAACAGTACCTGGCCGGGGCCTAGCTATTGGTTACTAACAGTACCTGGCCGGAGCCTTGCTATTGATTACTAACAGTACCTGGCCGGGGCCTTGCTATTGGCTACTAACAGTACCTGGCCGGGGCCTTGCTATTGGTTACTAACAGTACCTGGCCGGGGCATTGCTTTTGGTTACTAACAGTACCTGGCCGAGGCCTAGCTATTGGTTACTAACAGTACCTGGCCGGGGCTTAGCTATTGGTTACTAACAGTACCTGGCCGGGGCCTTGCTATTGGTTACTAACAGTACCTGGCCGGGGCATTGCTTTTGGTTACTAACAGTACCTGGCCGAGGCCTAGCTATTGGTTACTAACAGTACCTGGCCGGGGCTTAGCTATTGGTTACTAACAGTACATGGCCGGGACCTTGCTATTGATTACTAACAGTACCTGGCCGGGGCCTAGCTATTGGTTACTAACAGTACCTGGCCGGAGCCTTGCTATTGATTATTAACAGTACCTGGCCGGGGCCTTGCTATTGGCTACTAACAGTACCTGGCCGGGGCCTTGCTATTGGTTACTAACAGTACCTGACCGGGGCCTTGCTATTGGTTACTAACAGTACCTGACCGGGGCCTTGCTATTGGTTACGAACAGTACCAGTGAAGCAGGTAGAGAGAGAGTTGCTGGTGTCCCCTGAAAAGTTAAGATGTCCTACATCACAGACTACCTGATTTAACTGACGAGCAAACAGTCGGTTGATGTGTGGGAGAGTCAAACATGTTGCATTATGAAGACGTGGCCCCTGAGGGAAGATAGTTAGCACTATATTTGCTGAAGTCCACTGGGCTGGACTCAAACTAATGGGCTATGATAGTTAAAAGCTGAATCCAAAGCTGAAGAACTAGCCGGCCCCAGAACAGGGGAACCTCATAATATCCCCATCCACAACTTCAATAGATCCGTTCATTTTCAGAACACTTAGGGGAATATTCCTAACACTCACCAGATTCAACGCTGTTCAAAAAAGTCAATATGTTCCTGTTCTTTCATCAACAACACTTTCAGTGGATTAGGGGACATGCTGAGAAGGGAACTTTGCATTTTAAAACTTCCAAATGGCAGTGATCAAAGACAGTTGGTTGCTTTGAGTAGTGTCGAAACCTTTCAAAGCTTAACGTTTCTTTCTGTAATTCGTTAAAAAGTCTTTATGTTGGTGAAAGTGTTGGGTTTACTTTGTCTTTCATTACTTCTATGAGTTGTCAGCAGGGGAATGTACCAACATTCACTGACTTAGTTCACTCACAGGTAAAAAGAAAGAGTCATCTTCATGGATTTGCTCTTTTTAAGGGTTTAAATGAGCTCTGCCAACATTCTTCTGATATTTGAGACCAACACTATAACAATACACGTTGTATAAATACAATGCCACAAATATGGACCGCAATACAATAAACAATTACTCACAAACAAACATTGGGGAACAGAGGGTTAAATAATGAACAAGTATTTGGTGAATTGAATCCAGGTGTGTAAGACAAAGACAAAACAAATGGAAAATGAAAAGTGGATCGGCGATGGCTAGAAGTCCGGTGACGTCGACCGCCGAACGTCGCCCGAACAAGGGGAGGAACCGACTTCGGGGGAAGTCGTGACAAATTGACTGGAAATTGATGATTAGAATTATGCAATTGACTGGTAATTGATAATGACCATTATAATAATGTTGATGATGATCATGCAACTTACAGAACATTGAAGATGATGAAAATGCTGACTGCTAGTGACTCTTACATACAGTACCAATCAAAAGCTGGGACACACCTACTCATTCTAGTTTTTTTTTCTTTTTTTCTCACTATCTACATTCTAGAATAATAGTGAAGACATAGTGAAGACATCAAAACTATGAAATAGCACATGGAATAATGTAGTAACCAAAAAAGTGTTAAACAAATCAAATATATGTTATATTTGAGATTCTTCAAAGTAGCCACCCTTTGCCTTGATGACAGCTTTGCACATGACAGCTTTGCACAAATAAAAATATATGTATTTGTTTAACATTATTTTTGTTACTACATGATTCTATATGTGTTATTTGTTAGTTTTGATGTCTTAACTGTTATTTTACAATGTAGAACATAGTAGAAATAAGGAAGAACCCTGGAATGAGTAGGTGTGTCCAAACTTTTGACTGGTGCTGTACCTTTTGATAAAAGACAGCTGGGATGGGGATGACTATGACAGTAATGATGGGGATGATTAAGACGACGGCAAAGAGTAAAGGGATAACAACAATGACACTCCTACGCTACACTGTAATTGTGTTGTCTGTTACCTCAACAACGCTTTGTGCTGTGTCTAGACGTGTACTATACACCTTTGCCTAATGTCCACCGGTTTGTACAGTGTATTAGGTCCATTTAATCAAGGAAATCTGAGGAAAACGCTACCAAAATTCTATCATCACAAGCTTTTGGTCATTGCTACTCTCCCTTCTGGGACAGTGAACAAGGCCTTCCCTGCCTTCCCTTCGGCAGATCATATCTCCATTCGGCTTCACCCCACCGATAGGCAGAAACTTAAACAGGAAGCTGCCGTGGTAAGGATTGTTCATCGTTGGTCTGACCAGTCAGAATCTATGCTTCAAGATTGGTCACGAGGAATGGGAAATATTCCAGGTCGCCTCTGAGAATAGTTTTGACGTATACACTGACTCGGTGACCGAGTTCATCAGGAAGTGCATAGAGGATGTTGTTCCCACTGTGATGATTAGAACGTATCCACCCCAAAAACCGTGGATAGATGCCAGCCTTTGCACAAAATCGAAAGCATGAACCACCGCATTTAACCATGGCTAGGTGACGGGGAAGATGGACGAGTACAAACAGACCAGCCATGACACCTACAGTGGGGCAAAAAAGTATTTAGTCAGCCACCAATCGTGCAAGTTCTCCCACTTAAAAAGCTGAGAGGCCTGTAATTTTCATCATAGGTACACTTCAACTATGACAGACAAAATGAGAAAGAAAATCCAGAAAATCACATCGGAGGATTTTTAATACATTTTATTTACAAATTATGGTAGAAAATAAGTATTTGGTCACCTACAAACAAGCAAGATTTCTGGCTCTCACAGACCTGTAACTTCTTCTTTAAGAGGCTCCTCTGTCCTCCACTCGTTACCTGTATTAATGGCACCTGTTTTAAATTGTTATCAGTATAAAAGACACCTCTCCACAGCCTCAAACAGTCACACTCCAAACTCCACTATGGCCAAGACCAAAGAGCTGTCAAAGGACACCAGAAACAAAATTGTAGACCTGCACCAGGCTGGGAAGACTGAATATGCAATAGGTAAGCAGCTTGGTTTGACTGTGGGAGCAATTATTAGGAAATGGAAGACATACAAGACCACTGATAATCTCCCTCGATCTGGGGCTCCACGCAAGATCTCACCCAGTGGGGTCAAAATCAAATCAAATCAAATCAAATGTATTTATATAGCCCTTCGTACATCAGCTGATATCTCAAAGTGCTGTACAGAAACCCAGCCTAAAACCCCAAACAGCAAACAATGCAGGTGTAAAAGCACGGTGGCTAGGAAAAACTCCCTAGAAAGGCCAAAACCTAGGAAGAAACCTAGAGAGGAACCGGGCTATGTGGGGTGGCCAGTCCTCTTCTGGCTGTGCCGGGTAGAGATTATAACAGAACATGACCAAGATGTTCAAATGTTCATAAATGACCAGCATGGCCGAATAATAATAAGGCAGAACAGTTGAAACTGGAGCAGCAGCACAGTCAGGTGGACTGGGGACAGCAAGGAGCCATCATGTCAGGTAGTCCTGGGGCACGGTCCTAGGGCTCAGGTCCTCCGAGAGAGAGAAAGAAAGAGAGAATTAGAGAGAGCATATGTGGGGTGGCCAGTCCTCTTCTGGCTGTGCCGGGTGGAGATTATAACAGAACGTGGCCAAGATGTTCAAATGTTCATAAATGACCAGCATGGTTGAATAATAGAAAAATGATCACAAGAACGGTGAGCAAAAATCCCAGAACCACACGGGGGGACCTAGTGAATGACCTGCAGAGAGCTGGCACCAAAGTAACAAAGCCTACCATCAGTAAAACACTACGCCGCCAGGGACTCAAATCCTGCAGTGCCAGACGTGTCCCCCTGCTTAAGCCAGTACATGTCCAGGCCCGTCTGAAGTTTGCTAGAGAGCATTTGGATGACCCAGAAGAAGATTGGGAGAATGTCATATGGTCAGATGAAACCAAAATATAACTTTTTGGTAAAAACTCAACTCGTCGTGTTTGGAGGACAAAGAATGCTGAGTTGCATCCAAAGAACACCATACCTACTGTGAAGCATGGGGGTGGAAACATCATACTTTGGGGATGTTTTTCTGCAAAGGGACCAGGACGACTGATCCGTGTAAAGGAAAGAACGAATGGGGCCATGTATCGTGAGATTTTGAGTGAAAACCTCCTTCCATCAGAGCAAGGGCATTGAAGATGAAACGTGGCTAGGTCTTTCAGCATGACAATGATCCCAAACACACCATCCGGGCAACGAAGGGTTGGCTTCGTAAGAAGCATTTCAAAGTCCTGGAGTGGCCTAGCCAGTCTCCAGATCTCAACCCCATAGAATATCTTTGGAGGGAGTTGAAAGTCCGTGTTGCCCAGTAACAGCCCCAAAACATCACTGCTCTAGAGGAGATCTGCATGGAGGAATGGGCCAAAATACCAGCAACAGTGTGTGAAAACCTTGTGAAGACTTACAAAAAACGTTTGACCTCTGTAATTACCAACAAAGGGTATATAACAAAGTATTGAGATAAACTTTTGTTATTGACCAAATACTTACTTTCTACCATAATTTGCAAATAAATTCATTAAAAATCCTACAATATGTTTTTCTGGATTTTGTTTTGTCATTTTGTCTGTCATAGTTGAAGTGATGAAATTTACAGGCCCCTCTCATCTTTTTAAGTAGGAGAACTTGTACAATTGGTGGCTGACTAAATACTTGTTTGCCCCACTGGATATACTGTGTGACAGATCATGTGACACTTAGATTGCACACAGGTCGACTTTATTTAACTAATTATGTGACTTCTGAAGGTAATTGGTTGCACCAGATCTTATTCAGGGGCTTTATTAGCCCCCCCCAATTAAAAAAAATAATAATTTCACTTCACCAATTTGTACTATTTTGTGTATGTCCATTACATGAAATCCAAATATAAACTTGTAATTTTTAAAGGTTGTAAAGGTTGTAATGCAACAAAATACGAAAAATGCCAAGGGGGATGAATACTTTTGCAAGGCATCACAGAAGACCGACATGTAATATAACTGTGTGGCATAGAAACACTAGATTTTTGGCATGACATTTTTTTGAGTGTTTATTATTTATGAGAAATATGAATAACATTCCACCCATGAGGCCACTAGGTCATTTGACTGCAGGAACTGGCTAGCATGTTAACCCTTTCAAGACTGCCGGCCCAGATGGCATCCCAAGCTGCGTCCTCAGAGCATGTGCAGACCAGCTGACTGGAGTGTTCACGGACAATCTCTCCTGTACCCAAGAAAAAGCAAACGTAACTGAACTAAATGGCTATCGCCCCATAGCACTCACTTCTGTCATCATGAAGTGCTTTGAGAGGCTGGTTAAGGACAATATCTCCTCCACCTTACCTGTCACCCTAGACCCACTACAATTTGCATACTGTCCCAATAGATCCACGGACGATGCAATCGCCAGAACACTGCCCTAGCCCACCTGGACAAGAGAAATACCTATGTAAGAATGCTGTTTATCGACTACAGCTCAGCCTTCAACACCATAGTGCCCTCCAAGCTCCTCAGGACCCTGGCTTTGAACTCCTTCTTGTGCAAATGGGTCCTGGACTTCCAGGTGGGCCGACCCTAAGAAGTGAAGGTATGTAAAACCCCCTCTGTCATGCTGATCCTGAACACAGGGGCCCCACAGGGTCCGTGTTCAGCCCCCTCCCGTACTCCTTGTTCACACATGACTGCATGGCCATGCACATCTCCAACTCAATCATCAAGTTTGCTGACGACAAAACAGTGTTTGGCCTAATTACCAAAAGTTACGAGACAGCTTACAGGGAGGAGACGGGTGCCCTGGTGGAGTGGTGCCATGAAAATAACCTCTCCCTAAACATCAACAAAATGAAGGAGCTGATCATGGACTACAGGAGACAGCAGAGAGAGCACGCCCCCATCTGCATCGACTGGGCCGCAATGGAGAGGGTCAAAAGCTTCAGATTCCTCGGCATGCGCATAACTGAGGACCTGAAATGGTCTCTTCACACAGACTGTGTGGTGAAGAAGGTGCAAGAGCTGTGTACATGACCAATAAACTTTGATTTGATTTGATATCCTATCAATCCCAAGTCATTATTATCATTATCCCTGACTGACTGTCGCATTGTGTTCGCCAGCCCATGCATTGATGTCCTGTAGAGTCATCATCCATCCACTTGTGCTACTCTTCCCCTATTAAGTCCCTGTTTACGTCCTTCCCGGGGAGGTGCTGTGCTGTATTTGCTGAGACTTGACTACAGTCTAATCACCCCCATCTCGGCCATGCTCTCTGTCAAAGGGCCATAGATACATGTTCTTTTCATGGGAATGTGGACAATTTCTGCAATCCGTTTTCCACTCGTCTGTCTGTCACAACCCAGCTAATGCCCTAATGGACCCAGCTAATGCACCCCCCCACCCATGGAAACAAAATGACAAATTACATTTCCTCAGTTTTCCGTAACACAAAATCACCATAACTACAATCTGCTAAAGAGAGGAAATATCCCATGGTGAGGAGTAGAACCGGGACCCTTTATGGCTCTTAAACCCTGACAGTGGGAAGCCCGTGGCCGAGGTCAGACCACTGAAGAGGGGGAAGACTACATAACACCACAGTTGGTGGGCAAGCGGTATCTCAACCTGTTACAAAAGGAACACTCCTCTCTTCTCCTCTTCTCCTCTCGTCTCTGCCTGTCTGCCCACCTGAAGCGACCCGAGCTGACCCTCTTTCATTCTATCTGTTCTTTTACATAAGCCTGTTTTTAAGCTTGATTTATTTGCAGACAATATTCTTCTTCTCTTTCACCTGTTCCAACTCCTCCACGGTCTTCCCTCCTACTCCCAGTGGTGTACTGTGTAAATTAGAACAAGCTGTAACTTTAGTACCCATCAAAATGAATAATTGCAACATAGGCCTGGATTCAATCAGAACAAGCGTTAACTGGCAATAGCCCACAGCCGCATAGCTGATGTTTTGGGGGTGTCGCAGGTGTAACTGTGATGGAGCTGTCAAATCGGTGAGCAGCTGTTCATGACACATGCCAGTGTTCAAACTTGTAAACAAGGCTGAATGGGATTTCTCTTAATGCGACTCCGTGTAGCCAATTGGAATGTCTGCTTTAGGTATAATGCCAGGAGCCGCCTGTGGATTTGGCAGGTTGACGTTTGTTGTCATGAGTCTTGAATTGGAGGCAGAACTGAGCGATTTCCCCTTAGGCCAGCTGCAAAGTCAAATTTGGCTATATTGTAAAAATGATTGTAAAACAAACATTTGCTTTTTGGTCTTAATTTAAGGTTAGGGTTAGGCATTAGGTTTAGCAACGTGGTTAAGGTTTGGGTTAAGGTTAGGTTTAAAATCAGATTTTATGAGTTTGTGCCTGTGCCAGCAAGTGACCACTCTGCAGAGCTACCTCTAGAACAAAATGTGTGACGAAAATCGCAACCTGCGTGGATTTAATAGTTCTCCCCCTTTCCCTAACACAGTTCCACCTCTGACACCGCCAAAACAACCGCTATGCAGATTTCAGCGAAAGCGGATCTGATTGAACAGAGCCAATAATCTGTAAATAAACTGTCTGTAAGAATGACCCACTGTTCCAATTAATGAATCACGTTCCACGGGGTGAGATTAATTTAGAGACGTCTCTGCATTCAGCAGTTTGGCAGGTGTTTTTATCCAGAACATTTATTTTTCATTTCTTATTAAGGATTAACAGCGTTGGCAGGAATGATGAGGGGAAGAACATGCAGAGCTAAAAGGTCAAAAGTTGAGGGATTTTAAGCGGTGTCAGAGAATACGCAATGCTTGGCCTCATGCGTTGGGATTTTGATTGGCTCCCTGGAACTAAAGGGATGAAAGGCGGAGCGAGGGTGTCCTTTGGCTGCTGGCTGACTCAGGGAGACCGCTCTGTGTCAGATATTGCTTTGTGTGTGTTTGTGTGTGTATGCGTACACAAACACGTTCCTGCGTGCGCGTGTGTCCCTGTCTAGAGGATTCTCACAGTGTTAGCCAATTCCTTTGTTCAGAGCCTACTTTCACAACTCCTATTTCACTGATTATCCATTAACTCATGGAGCAAAACAAGCAAAGTGCTGTTTGTTTTGAGCCAGGCTGGCTGTAAAGATGTCCTTGGTAGACATTTTGTTAGAGCCAATGTCAATGGTCATAGGGGACTAGTTCATTCTATCACCCTATTGTTGCAGTTAATTTCCTGCAAGGTTTAAAAAGGCTTCTAAAGTTTGTAATTTCCACACAAAAAAAATGTCAGACTTGATTTCCACTAACTAAAAATGTATCAACCCCTACATAAATCTCCATTAATTATAATCGACACAATAATCAGTTGCTACAGGTTTATTTTATGAGGTTAAGTTTATATTGGTCTGAGATCTGAGAAACTGGGAGGTAATACAGTTTATTGAAGGGTCCAGAATCCTGTCTGCCAGTGTCACCTTGCAGAGTGATGCAGTCAACGCATACACCTCAGTAATATGATTAGGTGTTCATGAAGGGGAAATTGCTGGGTTACAGAGTGCTGCCCTGCACAGTGGTTTGTTATTTATTCAGTCAGTCAGTCAGTCAGTCAGTCAGTCAGTCAGTCAGTCAGTCAGAGACAGAGACTGACTGACTGTCTCTCTGTCTCTCTCTCTGTCTCTCTCTCTGTCTCTCTGTCTATCTCTCTGTCTGTCTCTCTGTCTCTCTGTCTGTCTCTCTGTCTCTATCTCTCTGTCTGTCTGTCTCTCTCTCTGTCTCTCTGTCTCTCTCTCTCTCTCTCTCTCTCTCTCTCTCTCTCTCTCTCTCTCTCTGTCTCTCTCTGTCTGTCTCTCTCTCTGTCTCTCTCTCTGTCTCTGTCTCTCTCTGTCTCTCTCTGTCTGTCTCTGTCTCTCTGTCTCTGTCTGTCTCTGTCTCTGTCTCTGTCTCTCTGTCTCTGTCTCTCTCTCTGTCTCTCTCTGTCTCTCTCTGTCTCTCTCTGTCTCTCTCTGTCTCTGTCTCTCTCTGTCTCTGTCTCTCTCTGTCTCTGTCTCTGTCTCTGTCTCTGTCTCTGTCTCTCTCTGTCTCTGTCTCTGTCTCTCTCTGTCTCTCTCTCTCTGTCTCTGTCTCTCTCTGTCTCTGTCTCTGTCTCTCTCTGTCTCTGTCTCTGTCTCTGTCTCTCTCTGTCTCTGTCTCTGTCTCTGTCTCTGTCTCTGTCTCTGTCTCTGTCTCTCTCTGTCTCTGTCTCTGTCTCTCTCTGTCTCTGTCTCTGTCTCTGTCTCTGTCTCTCTCTGTCTCTGTCTCTGTCTCTCTCTGTCTCTGTCTCTCTCTGTCTCTGTCTCTCTCTGTCTCTGTCTCTGTCTCTCTCTGTCTCTGTCTCTGTCTCTGTCTCTGTCTCTCTCTGTCTCTGTCTCTGTCTCTCTCTCAATTTCAATTCAATTCAAGGGCTTTATTGGCATGGGAAACATGTGTTAACATTGCCAAAGCAAGTGAGGTAGATAATATATAAAGTGAAATAAACAATAAAAATTAACAGTAGACATCACACATACAGAAGTTTCAAAACAATAAAGACATTACAAATGTCATATTATATATATATATACAGTGTTTTAACAATGTACAAATGGTAAAGGACACAAGATAAAATAAATAAGCATAGATATGGGTGGTATTTACAATGGTGCGTGTTCTTCACTGGTTGCACTTTTCTCGTGGCAACAGGTCACAAATCTTGCTGCTGTGATGGCACACTGTGGAATTTCACCCAGTAGATATGGGAGTTTTTCAAAATTGGATTTGTTTTCGAAGTCTTTGTGGATCTGTGTAACCTGAGGGAAATATGTCTCTCTAATATGGTCATACATTGGGCAGGAGGTTAGGAAGTGCAGCTCAGTTTCCACCTCATTTTGTGGGCAGTGAGCACATAGCCTGTCTTCTCTTGAGAGCCATGTCTGCCTACGGCGGCCTTTCTCAATAGCAAGGCTATGCTCGCTGAGTCTGTACATAGTCAAAGCTTTCCTTAATTTTGGGTCAGTCACAGTGGTCAGGTATTCTGCCACTGTGTGCTCTCTATGTAGGGCCAAATAGCATTCTAGTTTGCTCTGTTTTTTTTGTTAATTCTTTCCAATGTGTCAAGTAATTATCTTTTTGTTTTCTCATGATATGGTTGGGTCTAATTGTGCTGCTGTCCTGGGACTCTGTAGGGTGTGTTTGTGAACAGAGCCCCAGGACCAGCTTGCTTAGGGGACTCTTCTCCAGGTTCATCTCTCTGTAGGTGATGGCTTTGTTGTGGAAGGTTTGGAAATCACTTCCTTTTAGGTGGTTATAGAATTTAACAGCTCTTTTCTGGATTTTGATAATTAGTGGGTATCGGCCTAATTCTGCTCTGCATGCATTATTTGGTGTTGTACGTTGTACACAGAGGATATTTTTGCAGAATTCTGCGTGCAGAGTCTCAATTTGGTGTTTGTCCCATTTTGTGAAGTCTTGGTGAGCGGACCCCAGACCTCACAACCATGAAGGGTAATGGGCTCTATGACTGATTCAAGTATTTTTAGCCAAATCCTAATTGGTATGTTGAAATTTATGTTCCTTTTGATGGCATAGAATGCCCTTCTTACCTTGTCTCTCAGATCGTTCACAGCTTTGTGGAAGTTACCTGTGGCGCTGATGTTTAGGCCAAGGTATGTATAGTTTTTTGTGTGCTCTTGGGCAACAGTGTCTAGATGGAATTTGTATTTGTGGTCCTGGTGACTGGACATTTTTTGGAACACCATTATTTTGGTCTTACTGAGATTTACTGTCAGGGCCCAGGTCTGACAGAATCTGTGCATAAGATCTAGGTGCTGCTGTAGGCCCTCCTTGATTGGTGACAGAAGTACCAGATCATCAGCAAATAGTAGACATTTCACTTCGGATTCTAGTAGGGTGAGGCCGGGTGCTGCAGACTTTTCTAGTGCCCGCGCCAGTTCGTTGATATATATATGTTGAAGAGGGTGGGGCTTAAACTGCATCCCTGTCTAACCCCACGACCCTGTGTGAAGAAATGTGTGTGTTTTTTGCCAATTTTAACCACACACTTGTTGTTTGTGTACATGGATTTTATGATGTCGTATGTTTTACCCCCAACACCACTTTCCATCCATTTGTATAGCAGACCCTCATGCCAAATTGAGTCAAAGGCTTTTTTGAAATCAACAAAGCATGAGAAGACTTTGCCTTTGTTTTGGTTTGTTTGGTTGTCAATTAGGGTGTGCAGGGTGAATACATGGTCTGTTGTACGATAATTTGGTAAAAAGCCAATTTGACATTTGCTCAGTACATTGTTTTCATTGAGGAAGTGTACGAGTCTGCTGTTAATGATAATGCAGAGGATTTTCCCAAGGTTACTGTTGACGCATATTCCACGGTAGTTATTGGGGTCAAATTTGTCTCCATTTTTGTGGATTGGGGTGATCAGTCCTTGGTTCCAAATATTGGGGAAGATGCCAGAGCTAAGGATGATGTTTAAGAGTTTTAGTATAGCCAATTGGAATTTGTTGTCTGTATATTTGATCATTTCATTGAGGATACCATCAACACCACAGGCCTTTTTGGGTTGGAGGGTTTTTATTTTGTCCTGTAACTCATTCAATGTAATTGGAGAATCCAGTGGGTTCTGGTATTCTTTAATAGTTGATTCTAAGATCTGTATTTGATCATGTATATGTTTTTTCTCTTTATTCTTTGTTATAGAGCCAAAAATATTGGAGAAGTGGTTTACCCATACATCTCCATTTTGGATAGATAATTCTTTGTGTTGTTGTTTGTTTAGTATTTTCCAATTTTCCCAGAAGTGGTTAGAGTCTATGGATTCTTCAATTACATTGAGCTGATTTCTGACATGCTGTTCCTTCTTTTTCCGTAGTGTATTTCTGTAATGTTTTAGTGATTCACCATAGTGAAGGCGTAGACTCAGGTTTTCCGGGTCTCTATGTTTTTGGTTGGACAGGTTTCTCAATTTGTTTCTTAGATTTTTGCATTCTTCACCAAACCATTTGTCATTGTTGTTAATTTTCTTTGGTTTTCTATTTGAGATTTTTAGATTTGATAGGGAGCCTGAGAGGTCAAATATACTGTTAAGATTTTCTACTGCTAAGTTTACACCTTCACTATTACAGTGGAACGTTTTACCCAGGAAACTGTCTAAAGGGGATTGAATTTGTTGTTGCCTAATTGTTTTTTGGTAGGTTTCCAAACTGCATTCCTTCCATCTATAGCATTTCTTAATGTTACTCAGTTCCTTTGGCTTTGATGCCTCATGATTGAGTATTGCTCTGTTTAAGTAGACTGTGATTTTGCTGTGGTCTGATAGGGGTGTCAGTGGGCTGACTGTGAACGCTCTGAGAGACTCTGGGTTGAGGTCAGTGATAAAGTAGTCTACAGTACTACTGCCAAGAGATGAGCTATAGGTGTACCTACCATAGGAGTCCCCTCGAAGCCTACCATTGACTATGTACATACCCAGTGTGCGACAGAGCTGCAGGAGTTGTGAACCGTTTTTGTTGGTTATGTTGTCATAGTTGTGCCTAGGGGGGCATATGTGGGGGGGGAATGCTGTCACCTCCAGGCAGGTGTTTGTCCCCCTGTGTGCTGAGGGTGTCAGGTTCTTGTCCGGTTCTGGCATTTAGGTCGCCACAGACTAGTACATGTCCCTGGACCTGGAAATGATTGATTTCCCCCTCCAGGGTGGAGAAGCTGTCTTCATTAAAATATGGGGATTCTAGTGGGGGGATATAGGTAGCACACAGGAGGACATTTTTCTCTGTTAGGATAATTTCCTTTTGAATTTCTAGCCAAATGTAGAATGTTCCTGTTTTGATTAATTTAATGGAGTGAGTGAGGTCTGCTCTATACCAAATTAGCATACCCCCTGAGTCCCTTCCCTGTTTCACACCTGGTAGTTTGGTGGATGGGACTACCAGCTCTCTGTAACCTAGAGGGCAACCAGTGGGTCTGTCTCCTCTATACCAGGTTTCTTGCAGGATGACAATGTCTGTATTACCGATTTCTTTGGTGAAGTCCGGGCTTCTGCTCTTCAGGCCAAAGGCAGATGACCTCAGGCCTTGGATATTCCAGGATGATATAGTGAATGCGTTTTGTTCCATAGAGTGTCCAATGTTGTTGGTCATGGTTTGGCCTCAGGCCAGTAAGTGTGAGCAGAGCCTGCTGAGCATCTGGTACATGCCATTGGCTTGGGCGAGTGTGAGAGTGGGGGTTGGGACTGTTTGCTGGCTCACTACCTGGGCGTATGTGTGGCTTCCATGTTGAGGCCCTCTTTGCGGGGGTGGTGTGCATGGGGTGGGCAGGAGTGGCATAGGTCTGATCTGAGGGGGCCTAAATGGGGTGTGGGCATGGTTGACGTGGGGGGGTGTTGATTGGTTGGGGTGGGGGTGTGGATATGTCTGGGTGTGCGATGGTCTGGATGTAATTCCTCTTGGCGTGGGTCCTCTATGTGTAGGTCCAGGGGGGGGGTCCTGCAGGTCTGGGAAGGTGTCTCGCTGGTCTGGGTGGGGTGTCTATTGATCTGTTTCTCCTGTGTGAAGTGTTGGGGATACGTTTGAGAGCGATGTCCTTTAGAGTTCGGGCAAAGGTGGGCACTGCTGC
>NC_068421.1:16114018-16125876 GCF_023373465.1 Oncorhynchus keta | reverse complement strand
ACCCCCAACCAACCATTGTATCGGTCCTCCTGGTCTTCCCTGTCCTCTAGTCCATCCCTCCATCCAGCTCTCCAGATCACTGTAACACTGTATTAATAACTCTGCTTCCCTTCTCCCACAAACGTTGTATTCTGCCCTCTGTCCTGTGTGTTTGTACCTAGGCGTATGCACATGCTTGTCATTCATCTGTGTGTGTGTATTGTTTGTGTGTGCTTGTCGTTCGTCTGTGTGTGCTGTGTGTCCTCCACTGTGTGTGTGTGTGTGTGCTTATGAGTATGCCAGGTGTGTGTCTCTACAGACTGAGAGGACTAGGGTAGAGCAGCTGTCTCAGGGTTTGTGTGAGCTGGGTCAGTACACACTCTTGCTGCTAAAATTAACAACTTCCCGGTGACACACACACACCTGTTCCTACCTGTTCACCCCTCCTTCTCCTCTAGGTCGTGCTCCTCTCATTTGCCTGAATGATTATCTCTACTGGTCTCCCTCTTCCTCCTCCATTTCCTCCTCTTCTCCTGTCAGTCAGTTTCAGGATGGGTCACATCATGTCCTTCAGCTCCACAGACTCTCCACCTGTTGATGGGTAGTAGCTGTTTTTTGATAGGATGAGGAAACATGGTTTATAGCATGTTTGGTGAGAGCCTTGATTTGGTTGTGTGACTGAATGCTCTCTCCCTCATCCACAAAATAGGGAGTAAACAGTGTCCACATAGGAACAGCCAAGATGTTACAACACAATCTGACTGTGTGTGTGTGTGTGTGTGTGTGTGTGTGTGTGTGTGTGTGTGTGTGTGTGTGTGTGTGTGTGTGTGTGTGTGTGTGTGTGTGTGTGTGTGTGTGTGTCAGGACTCTGAGGTGCTGGAGGCTGAGACAAAGCGTTTTAAGGACCTGGAGGACCAGCAGATGGAGAGAGAGAGTCATCATAATGAGGAGAAGGAGACAAGCACACAACACCTTCTCAGAGAGATCGTTGACTATCAACTCAGCACCGTCACACGCAAGGTATGGTGTGTTTGTGTTAGAGTATGTGTGTGTTGAACTTTGTGTGTGTTAAACTGTGTGTGTTCCCAGGGGAGGCTGGTGACCCTGAAGAAGCAGGCGGACCTGATTACCCAGCAGGCTCAGCGAGAGAAGGATAGCTTTCTGAAGGAGAGGACCAACCTGCAGATGATGCTGCAGAGGGTATGAACGCATGGTGTGTGTTTGATTTCAGTCCTACTTGCATTTTAAAGTCTCTCTCTCACTTGCTCTCTCTCTCTCTCTCTCTCTCTCTTTCTCACTTGCTCTCTCTCTCTCTCTCTCTCTCTCTCTCTCGCTCTCTCGCTCTCTCTCTCTCTCTCTCTCTCTCTCTCTCTCTCTCTCTCTCTCTCTCTCTCTCTCTCTCTCTCTCTCTCTCTCTCTCTCTCTCTCTCTCTCTCTCTCTCTCTCTCTCTCTCGCTCTCTCTCGCTCTCTCTCGCTCTCTCTCGCTCTCTCTCGCTCTCTCTCGCTCTCTCTCGCTCTCTCTCGCTCTCTCTCGCTCAACTCGCTCTCGCTCGCTCCTCGCTCTCTCTCTCGCTCTCGCTCTCCGCTCTCTCGCTCGCTCCGCTTTCGCCTCTCTCGCTCGCTCTCTCGCTCTCTTCGCTCTCTCTCTTCTCTCTCTCGCTCTCTCTCGCTCTCTCTCTCGCTCTCTCTCGCTCTTCCTCTCTCGCTCTCTCTCGCTCTCTCGCTCTCTCTCTCTCTCGCTCTCTCTCGCTCTTCTCTCGCTCTCTCGCTCTCTCTCGCTCTCTCTCTCGCTCGCTCTCTCTCGCTCTCACTTGCTCTCACTCGCTCTCACTTGCTCTCTCTCGCTCTCACTTGCTCTCACTTGCTCTCTCTCGCTCTCACTTGCTCTCTCTGGCTCTCTCTGGCTCTCTCTCGCTCTCACTTGCTCTCTCTGGCTCTCTCTCGCTCCCTCTCTCTATCGCTCTCTCTCAGGAGAAAGAGAACCATGCCTCTCTGGAGAGGAAGTATGCTGACCTCACAGGTGGGCGGCACTTCCCTCTCAGTCCTATCAGTCTCAAGGAGGTATGTTTGACTGCTGCCTAGCAACCGTCTCCATTCCCGCCGATTGGCCCTCTCGCCTCAGTCTCCTCTCTTTCCTCCTCCTCCCGTCCCCTAGGATACGGCATTGCTGGCTGACGTGTGACGGTCTCCTAGTGACCAGTCCCGTGACCACGCCCCTTCCTCTCTTTCTTCTCTTATCCTTCCTGCTGACCTGCTGGTCCTCTCATCCCTCCTTTCCTCTCTTGCCATAAAGAGCGTTAAGGTACCATTTCCTCTCTTCATCCTTGTCATTTAAAGCTGAGAACCGCGATAGGCGAAACAGGGCCACTGGCCCACCCAGGGCATTTGTTGTTTTCGTTTTGAGGAAATGGGCAGCCAGCATCGCGGTAAACATATATTGGATCTGCTATTCTGTGCATTGTCACAGGTCGGCTCATAGCCTGTGGCAAAAAAAGAGGGGACACGAACAACAGGTATAGGCCAATCAAAAAGGTTCTTTATTATAAACCAAACTATGAGGGGACACGAACAACAGGTATAGGCCAATCAAAAAGGTTCTTTATTGTAAACCAAACTATGAGGGGACACGAACAACAGGTATAGGCCAATCAAAAAGGTTCTTTATTATAAACCAAACTATGAGGGGACACGAACAACAGGTATAGGCCAATCAAAAAGGTTCTTTATTATAAACCAAACTATGAGGGGACACGAACAACAGGTATAGGCCAATCAAAAAGGTTCTTTATTGTAAACCAAACTATGAGGGGACACGAACAACAGGTATAGGCCAATCAAAAGGTTCTTTATTATAAACCAAACTATGAGGGGACACGAACAACAGGTATAGGCCAATCAAAAAGGTTCTTTATTATAAACCAAACTATGAGGGGACACGAACAACAGGTATAGGCCAATCAAAAAGGTTCTTTATTGTAAACCAAACTATGAGGGGACACGAACAACAGGTATAGGCCAATCAAAAAGGTTCTTTATTATAAACCAAACTATGAGGGGACACGAACAACAGGTATAGGCCAATCAAAAAGGTTCTTTATTATAAACCAAACTATGAGGGGACACGAACAACAGGTATAGGCCAATCAAAAAGGTTCTTTATTGTAAACCAAACTATGAGGGGACACGAACAACAGGTATAGGCCAATCAAAAAGGTTCTTTATTATAAACCAAACTATGAGGGGACACGAACAACAGGTATAGGCCAATCAAAAAGGTTCTTTATTATAAACCAAACTATGAGGGGACACGAACAACAGGTATAGGCCAATCAAAAAGGTTCTTTATTATAAACCAAACTATGAGGGGACACGAACAACAGGTATAGGCCAATCAAAAAGGTTCTTTATTGTAAACCAAACTATGAGGGGACACGAACAACAGGTATAGGCCAATCAAAAAGGTTCTTTATTGTAAACCAAACTATGAGGGGACACGAACAACAGGTATAGGCCAATCAAAAAGGTTCTTTATTGTAAACCAAAACTATTAACTTTAAACAAAGAAAAGGGAATGAGGTGTGAAAGTATCATAATGTTAAGGTGTATGTGAAAGAACAAACAAACAGGATCATACCTGGAGGAGCAGAGAGAGAGAGAGAGATTGGTGAAGCAGTTTAAATACCCTGAGCCCAGGTGACCAATCACTAACAACCCTCCTCTGCCTTTTATTTTTTATTTTACCTTTATTTAACCAGGCAAGTCAGTTAAAGAACAAATTCTTATTTTCAATGACGGCCTGGGAACAGTGGGTTAACTGCCTGTTCAGGGGCAGAACGACAGATTTGTACCTTGTCAGCTCGGGGATTTGAACTTGCAACCTTTCGGTTACTTGTCCAACACTCTAACCACTAGGCTACCCTGTCGCCCCAGGAGGAACCGCCCCCTGCACTGCAGAGGGGCCGTGACAGCATGTCCGAGGGAAAGTTCTGGTATATCATGAGGCTTTAAGAAGCACTTTGTGGAGGCCATTTCAGAAACACTTCCTCCTCCTCTCGTCTTTCGTTTATACAGTGATAATAACACATTGCACGGATAACAAACAGGTCTGTTCCTATTGTGTATGTTTAGCATTCAATGTGAAACTAATGGAAGATGCTTAACCTGCATAACAGTACAGCTCTGCCTCCGATGCTAGAGGTTCACTGACCAAACTAACAACAAGTTGAACATGGCTCTGGCCAATCCCTCCTCTGATCCTGAGCATATCCCCTCCCCTGATGACATCACCCAAAAACCAGAAGATGATGAGGTGTGTGTAAGGGGTCTGAGTGCATTCAGTTGGTGTGTGTGTTTGAGCGAGGGTAGTTTGGAGGTGGACCAATCGATTGGTCAAAATGTTTAAACGTGTATTTTTCAATATACAGTACCAGTGAGAAATGTTTGACACACCTACCTTTTCTACATTGTAGAATAATAGTGAAGACATCAACACTATGAAATAACACATGGAATCATGTAGTAACCAAAAAAGTGTTCTTCAAAGTAGCCTCCCTTACCCTTGATGACAGCTTTGCACGCTCTTGGCATTTTCTCAACCAGCTTCATGAGGTAGTCACCTGGAATGCATTTCAATTAACAGGTGTGCCTTGTTAAAAGTTCATTTGTGGAATTTATTTCCTTAATGTGATTGAGCCAATCAGTTGGTTTGTGACAAGGTAGGGTTGGTATACAGGTATACAGAAGACAGCCCAAGTCCATATTATGGCAAGAACAGCTCAAATAAGCAAAGAGAAACGACAGTCCATCATTACTTTAAGACATGAAGATCAGTCAATCCGTAAAATTTCAAGAACTTTCTTCAAGTGAACGTTTCTTCAAGTGCAGTCGCAAAAACCATCAGCAGTTATGATGAAACTGGCTCTCATGAGGACCGCCACAGGAAAGGAAGACCCAGAGTTCCCTCTGCTGCAGAGGATAAGCTCATTAAAATAACTGCACCTCAGAAATTGCAGCCCAAATAAATGCTTCAGAGTTCAAGTTACAGACACATATCAACATCAATTGTTCAGAGACTGTGTGAATCAGGCCTTCATGGTCAAATTGCTGCAAAGAAACCACTACTTAAGGACACCAATAAGAAGAAGGGACTTGCTTGGGCCAAGAAACACGAGCAATTGACATTAGACCGGTGGAAATCTGTCCTTCGGTCTGATGATTCCAAATTTGAGGTTTTGTGTTCCAACCACCATGTCTTTGAGACGCAGAGTAGGTAAACGGATGATCTTCACAGGTGTGGTTCCCACCGTGAAGCATGGAGGAGGAGGTGTGATGGTGTTTTGCTGGTGACACGGTCAGTGATTTATTTAGAATTCAAGGCACGATACGCCATCCCATCTGTTTTGTGCTTAGTGGGACTATCATTTGTTTTCCAACAGGACAATGACCAAGAAGGAGAGCGATGAAGTGTTGCATCCACACCAATATGCTGGTTAAATTCGCTATTATCCACATAGCAACATGGTCTAGGAAAAGACACTAAAGACACTATAACAGCACACTGATGTTTCAGCGACCGCTATCAAGCGTAGGAGAAAGAACATTTGTTATACAATGATGTGATTGTTATTAGTGTTGAACCAATTTCAGTAGCACTAGTCTCTTAGAGTGATGGACTGTTCCATCCCCACGGCCTCCTCAATGGATCAGTCCACTCAGACAGGAGCCAATCATACAGGTGTCTTATACACTATGATATTTATTTGTTTTTGCTACTGCTCGACTAAGGAAATCTCTGTCGACCAAACATTCGACCAGTCGACTAAATCGGGTCAGCCCTAGTTCCCTTTCTCTGGTGGGGTTCCTTTCATCCTCTTTAATCTCTGCCGCCCCTCCTCTCCTGTTGACTGGCCTTCTTCCTCAGCCTGTCGCCCCTCCTCTCCTGTTGACTGGCCTTCTTCCTCAGCCTGCCGCCCCTCCTCTCCTGTTGACTGGCCTTCTTCCTCAGCCTGCCGCCCCTCCTCTCCTGTTGACTGGCCTTCTTCCTCAGCCTGTCGCCCCTCCTCTCCTGTTGACTGGCCTTCTTCCTCAGCCTGTCGCCCTCCTCTCCTGTTGACTGGCCTTCTTCCTCAGCCTGTCGCCCCTCCTCTCCTGTTGACTGGCCTTCTTCCTCAGCCTGTCGCCCTCCTCTCCTGTTGACTGGCCTTCTTCCTCAGCCTGTCGCCCCTCCTCTCCTGTTGACTGGCCTTCTTCCTCAGCCTGTCGCCCCTCCTCTCCTGTTGACTGGCCTTCTTCCTCAGCCTGTCGCCCCTCCTCTCCTGTTGACTGGCCTTCTTCCTCAGCCTGTCGCCCCTCCCTCTCCTGTTGACTGGCCTTCTTCCTCAGCCTGTCGCCCCTCCTCTCCTGTTGACTGGCCTTCTTCCTCAGCCTGTCGCCCTCCTCTCCTGTTGACTGGCCTTCTTCCTCAGCCTGTCGCCCTCCTCTCCTGTTGACTGGCCTTCTTCCTCAGCCTGTCGCCCCTCCTCTCCTGTTGACTGGCCTTCTTCCTCAGCCTGTCGCCCCTCCTCTCCTGTTGACTGGCCTTCTTCCTCAGCCTGTCGCCCCTCCTCTCCTGTTGACTGGCCTTCTTCCTCAGCCTGTCGCCCCTCCTCTCCTGTTGACTGGCCTTCTTCCTCAGCCTGTCGCCCCTCCTCTCCTGTTGACTGGCCTTCTTCCTCAGCCTGTCGCCCCTCCTCTCCTGTTGACTGGCCTTCTTCCTCAGCCTGTCGCCCCTCCTCTCCTGTTGACTGGCCTTCTTCCTCAGCCTGTCGCCCCTCCTCTCCTGTTGACTGGCCTTCTTCCTCAGCCTGTCGCCCCTCCTCTCCTGTTGACTGGCCTTCTTCCTCAGCCTGTCGCCCCTCCTCTCCTGTTGACTGGCCTTCTTCCTCAGCCTGTCGCCCCTCCTCTCCTGTTGACTGGCCTTCTTCCTCAGCCTGTCGCCCCTCCTCTCCTGTTGACTGGCCTTCTTCCTCAGCCTGTCGCCCCTCCTCTCCTGTTGACTGGCCTTCTTCCTCAGCCTGTCGCCCCTCCTCTCCTGTTGACTGGCCTTCTTCCTCAGCCTGTCGCCCCTCCTCTCCTGTTGACTGGCCTTCTTCCTCACCCTGCCGCACTTCTCTCACCAAAACCCCTTCTGTTCATTGGCCGGAGGACATGGCAACTTATCGTGACCCCTCCCCTCCCTGACTCTCCTCCTCCTCTCCCTGTAAATAATCACTGCCACAACAGGCAGGTAAAAGCTGTGTGTGTGTTGTGTAATTCTGAATATTGTATGTGCAGGTTCAGCACTTCTGTTCGCTGGAGGAGAGGAAGAGGTTAGTGAAAGAAGGCGGGGCCCACCCGAGTGACACGTTACCCAGGAAGAAGACCACTGTCACCCCTCAGTTGCTTAACAAGGTACACACACACACACACACACACACGCACACACACACGCACACGCACACGCACACACACTCATGCACACACACTCATGCACACACACACTCATGCACACACACACACACACCATCCCCTTTAATCTCACTCTCGCTGGTCTTCCACAGTCCCAGCAGCCCCCGGTGCAGAGTAGTAGCTGTGTCAGTATTCTACCAAGGGCCATGTCTGTCTCCAGCAATACAGATACACACCGTCTGCACAAGGGTAAGGACACACACACACACCCACACACAGTCTGTCACACCACCGGTGATCCTCTGGACTAGATACTGTATTAGGCTTCAACACACAGGATGTATCCTCAGATTGTGTGTCTGATGGGTGGACAGGAGCATGATTTTTTTTATTTGTTTGTGGAGATAATTGAGGAGAGGAAGAAGATGCTTTCTGCTGTTGTGAAGCATCCATTTATACAGTAGGTCCCAGTATCCACTAGAGAATGTGTTGTGAAGCATCCATTTATACAGTAGGTCCCAGTATCCACTAGAGAATGTGTTGTGAAGCATCCATTTATACAGTAGGTCCCAGTATCCACTTGTGTTGTGAAGCATCCATTTATACAGTAGGTCCCAGTATCCACTAGAGAATGTGTTGTGAAGCATCCATTTATACAGTAGTCCCAGTCCACAGTATCCATTTATACAGTACTAGTAGGTCCCAGTATCCACTAGAGAATGTGTTGTGAAGCATCCATTTTATAGGTCCCAGTAGAGAAGAAGTCCCAGTAGGTCCCACTAGAGAATGTGTTGTGAAGCATCCATTTATACAGTAGGTCCCAGTATCCACTAGAGAATGTGTTGTGAAGCATCCATTTATACAGTAGGTCCCAGTATCCACTAGAGAATGTGTTGTGAAGCATCCATTTATACATAGGTCCCAGTATCCACTAGAGAATGTGTTGTGAAGCATCCATTTATACAGTAGGTCCCAGTATCCACTAGAGAATGTGTTGTGAAGCATCCATTTATACAGTAGGTCCCAGTATCCACTAGAGAATGTGTTGTGAAGCATCCATTTATACAGTAGGTCCCAGTACCCACTAGAGAATGTTTTGTGTCCCAAGCATCCATTTATACAGTAGGTCCCAGTACCCACTAGAGAATGTGTTGTGAAGCATCCATTTATACATGTAGGTCCCAGTATCCACTAGAGAATGTGTTGTGAAGCATCCATTTATACAGTAGGTCCCAGTATCCACTAGAGAATGTGTTGTGAAGCATCCATTTATACAGTAGGTCCCAGTATCCACTAGAGAATGTGTTGTGAAGCATCCATTTATACAGTAGGTCCCAGTACCCACTAGAGAATGTGTTGTGAAGCATCCATTTATACAGTAGGTCCCAGTACCCACTAGAGAATGTGTTGTGAAGCATCCATTTATACAGTAGGTCCCAGTATCCACTAGAGAATGTGTTGTGAAGCATCCATTTATACAGTAGGTCCCAGTATCCACTAGAGAATGTGTTGTGAAGCATCCATTTATACAGTAGGTCCCAGTATCCACTAGAGAATGTGTTGTGAAGCATCCATTTATACAGTAGGTCCCAGTATCCACTAGAGAATGTGTTGTGAAGCATCCATTTATAGGTCCCAGTATCCACTAGAGAATGTGTTGTGAAGCATCCATTTATACAGTAGTCCCAGTATCCACTAGAGAATGTGTTGTGAAGCATCCATTTATACAGTAGGTCCCAGTACCCACTAGAGAATGTGTTGTGAAGCATCCATTTATACAGTAGGTCCCAGTATCCACTAGAGAATGTGTTGTGAAGCATCCATTTATACAGTAGGTCCCAGTATCCACTAGAGAATGTGTTGTGAAGCATCCATTTATACAGTAGGTCCCAGTATCCACTAGAGAATGTGTTGTGAAGCATCCATTTATACAGTAGGTCCCAGTATCCACTAGAGAATGTGTTGTGAAGCATCCATTTATACAGTAGGTCCCAGTATCCACTAGAGAATGTGTTGTGAAGCATCCATTTTACAGTAGGTCCCAGTATCCACTAGAGAATGTGTTGTGAAGGTCCCAGTATACCCACTAGAGAATGTGTTGTGAAGCATCCATTTATACAGTAGGTCCCAGTATCCACTAGAGAATGTGTTGTGAAGCATCCATTTATACAGTAGGTCCCAGTATCCACTAGAGAATGTGTTGTGAAGCATCCATTTATACAGTAGGTCCCAGTATCCACTAGAGAATGTGTTGTGAAGCATCCATTTATACAGTAGGTCCCAGTATCCACTAGAGAATGTGTTGTGAAGCATCCATTTATGTAGGCATGAAGCATCCCATTTATACTCCCAGTATCCACTAGAATGTGTTGTGAAGCATCCATTTATACAGTAGGTCCCAGTATCCACTAGAGAATGTGTTGTGAAGCATCCATTTATACAGTAGGTCCCAGTATCCACTAGAGAATGTGTTGTGAAGCATCCATTTATACAGTAGGTCCCAGTATCCACTAGAGAATGTGTTGTGAAGCATCCATTTATACAGTAGGTCCCAGTATCCACTAGAGAATGTGTTGTGAAGCATCCATTTATACAGTAGGTCCCAGTATCCACTAGAGAATGTGTTGTGAAGCATCCATTTATACAGTAGGTCCCAGTATCCACTAGAGAATGTGTTGTGCATCCATTTATACAGTAGGTCCCAGTATCCACTAGAGAATGTGTTGTGAAGCATCATTTATACAGTAGGTCCCAGTATCCACTAGAGAATGTGTTGTGAAGCATCCATTTATACAGTAGGTCCCAGTATCCACTAGAGAATGTGTTGTGAAGCATCCATTTATACAGTAGGTCCCAGTATCCACTAGAGAATGTGTTGTGAAGCATCCATTTATACAGTAGGTCCCAGTACCCACTGGAGAATGTGTTGTGAAGCATCCATTTATACAGTAGGTCCCAGTATCCACTAGAGAATGTGTTGTGAAGCATCCATTTATACAGTAGGTCCCAGTATCCACTAGAGAATGTGTTGTGAAGCATCCATTTATACAGTAGGTCCCAGTACCCACTGGAGAATGTGTGTGTGCGCGTGTGTGTTGAGATTGAAGCCTGTCCTATGGGCCAGATGTTTCTGGCCCTCTTGCCTGATGGTATCAGGGTTCCTGCGTGTGTGTGTTTGTGTGTGTTTGTGTGTCGACTCGCCATCTCTGTTTTGTGTATGTGTCTTTCCTGTACCCAACTCTAGAACTGTATGGTGTGTTATTCCTGTCATAGTGACAGTCCGGGTGGAGGTCCATTAGTGTTATTCCTGTCATAGTGACAGTCAGTGTGGAGGTTCACTAGTGTGTTATTCCTGTCATAGTGACAGTCCGGGTGGAGGTCCATTAGTGTTATTCCTGTCATAGTGACAGTCAGTCAGGGTGGAGGTCCACTAGTGTGTTATTCCTGTCATAGTGACAGTCCGGGTGGAGGTCCATTAGTGTTATTCCTGTCATAGTGACAGTCAGTGTGGAGGTTCACTAGTGTGTTATTCCTGTCATAGTGACAGTCCGGGTGGAGGTCCATTAGTGTTATTCCTGTCATAGTGACAGTCAGTGTGGAGGTTCACTAGTGTGTTATTCCTGTCATAGTGACAGTCCGGGTGGAGGTCCACTAGTGTTATTCCTGTCATAGTGACAGTCAGTGTGGAGGTTCACTAGTGTGTTATTCCTGTCATAGTGACAGTCCGGGTGGAGGTTCACTAGTGTGTTATTCCTGTCATAGTGACAGTCCGGGTGGAGGTCCACTAGTGTTATTCCTGTGATAGTGACAGTCAGTGTGGAGGTTCACTAGTGTGTTATTCCTGTCATAGTGACAGTCCGGGTGGAGGTTCACTAGTGTGTTATTCCTGTCATAGTGACAGTCCGGGTGGAGGTCCACTAGTGTTATTCCTGTCATAGTGACAGTCAGGGTGGAGGTCCACTAGTGTGTTATTCCTGTCATAGTGACAGTCAGTCAGGGTGGAGGTCCACTAGTGTGTTATTCCTGTCATAGTGACAGTCAGTGTGGAGGTCCACTAGTGTGTTATTCCTGTCATAGTGACAGTCAGTGTGGAGGTCCACTAGTGTGTTATTCCTGTCATAGTGACAGTCAGGGTGGAGGTTCACTAGTGTGTTATTCCTGTCATAGTGACAGTCAGTGTGGAGGTCCACTAGTGTGTTATTCCTGTCATAGTGACAGTCAGGGTGGAGGTCCACTAGTGTGTTATTCCTGTCATAGTGACAGTCAGGGTGGAGGTTCACTAGTGTGTTATTCCTGTCATAGAGACAGTCAGTCAGGGTGGAGGTCCACTAGTGTGTTATTCCTGTCAGGGTGACAGTCAGTCAGGGTGGAGGCCCAGGGAGCGGGGAGCGGTCTGTAGCGTCCAGTCAGACTGTGGCTCCTGAGACAGGGAGCGGTCTGTAGCGTCCAGTCA
>NC_068421.1:16104018-16106518 GCF_023373465.1 Oncorhynchus keta | reverse complement strand
TGGCAATCTTGTTTTTCCTCAGGCTTAGGGGTGACTGTTGTATCTACAACAGAGATTGTCAAGGGTCGGGCTTTATTGGTCAAGGTGGATGTTATGGGGTTTTTGTTTGTTTTTTGAATGTTTATGCTCTAATGAGGGTACAGAGCGTATTGCTGTTTTTGATCAGATAAAGGAAACCTTAAGACAGTGTGATCAAGAGGGTGTATGGTTTTAGGGGTGACTGGAATTGTACAGTGGATTTTACTGTTGATCGCACCGCTGAAGAACCTCACCTGCGGTCAGCCACTTGCCTGTCTGGCCTATTAAATGAGTTTGAACTTTCTGATGTGTGGAGAGTAAGGAATGCAAAGTTAGGCAGTACACATGGCTAAAAATTAATGAAGGTCGTGTCAGTGCAGCAAGGTTAGACAGGTTGTATGTATCTGAGCAATACTGTAGTAGGGTTGGAAGGTGTGCCATTACTCCTGTGGGATTTTCTGATCATCATGTTGTTTCTGTTGATATTCACATGTCCTGTCCACGAAGGTCATCACCTTACTGGTATTTTAATGTTAAATTGTTACATGATGTCATGTTTTGTGACAGGTTTGTGTTGTTTTGGGAAAAATGGAGGGTTATAAAGGGAATTTTGAGTCCTTGAGACAATGGTGGGAGGTTGGGAAGGCCCAAATACGAGTTTTTGTCAACAGTATACTGCTCTGTCTCAAACTGAAGTTAAAGAGACTATCAAGGCCCTTGAACAGGATATCAAGTCTATTGAATTGAAGCTGCTCACTCAGAACGACCCTGGACTAGTCATGAACTTACAGGACAAGAGAAATGAACTGAGGTCGTTTCTGCATGAAAGAGTGAAGGGTGCCTTGATTAGGTCTCGTTTCGCTTCCCTCAAGGATATGGATGCTCCCAGTGCTTTTTTAACCTCGGACAGTCGGCGTTACAACGTAAACAGATGGTCTGCCTTCGTCTCCTGATGGGAAGGTGACTACGGATGATATTGAAATGCGTCAACATGCCGTGGATTTCTACTCTGTCCTCTATAAGGCGGAGGATTGTGACTCTCTGTGTACTGAACAGTTGTTACATGGTCTTCCTCAATTGGGACCTGAGCAGAGAGTCGTATTGGATGCTGACATTACACTGCAGGAGCTGTCCACAGCAGTTATGCAGCTCTCATCAGGCCGAGCCCCTGGCATCGATGGTTTACCATCTGAGTTCTATAAGCACTTTTGGGGGTCTATTGGGGAGGATTTTTATGAAGTGCTGTGTGAATCTTTTCATGAGGGTTCTCTTCCTGTATCCTGTCAACGTGCGGTGCTTTCACTGTTGCCAAAAAAGGGGGATTTGGCTCTCATAAAAAATTGGAGACCTGTTGCTTTGCTGTGCGCAGAATACAAAATTGTTTCTAAATGTCTCTCAAACAGGTTGAAAGAGTATCTGGGACTGTTGATCCACAAGGACCAGTCTTACTGTGTACCTGATCGCTCTATTGTTGACAACTTGTTTATAATAAGAGATGTTTTAGACATTTGTAAACTGTCTGATGTAAATGTGGGTTTACTTTCGTTAGATCAGGAGAAGGCTTTTGATCGTGTGGACCACCAGTACTTGTTTAAAACAATGAAAGCCTTTGGGTTTGGGGATGTTTTTCTGTCATGGGTGAATTTACTGTATGCTGGAGCCTCGTGTATGGTGAAGGTGGGTGGTGGTTTAAGTTGCCCCATCCCTGTCCAAAGGGGCATCAGGCAGGGATGCCCAATTTCAGGGCAGTTATATAGTCTGGCGATTGAACCAATGCTTTGTTTTTAAGAGCGAAGCTTACTGGTTTCTCTGTGCCAGGTGTAATGAAGGGTCCCACGATAGCACTCTCTGCGTATGCAGATGACGTGATAGTTTTATTACAGGGGGTGAGGATGTTAGGTTCTCTCAAACACTTTAAAGGTGTATGAGGGGGCCTCCTCAGCTAGAGTCAGTGGGGAAAGAGTGAAGCGCTGTGGGCAGGTCGGCTTCAAGCGGGGTCCACTCCAAGGTTACCAGGGGCTTCAGTGGGGCAGAGATGGGATGAAGACTTTGGGGGTTTTCTAGGCTCTGATGTCTTTCAGAAAAAGAACTGGGAGGGTGTATTGGAGAAAGTGTGTGCCAGACTGTCAAGATGGAAATGGTTGCTACCCCAGCTGTCTTATAGGGAAGGGTCCTGGTAGCTAATAATCTTGCTGCCTCTACCCTGTGGCACAGGCTAATGATTTTGCAGCCACCAAAGGGTCTGATACAAGAGCTTCAGAGGACCCTTGTCAATTTCTTCTGGTCTGGACAACACTGGATCAAAGCTGCAGCCCTGTACCTGCCACTGCACGAGGGTGGGCAAGGCCTGGTGGACATTTCTTCTAGGATCATGGCTTTCCGGCTCCAAGCAGCCCAGAGATTGTTGTACAGAGACTGTTCGAGCTGGGCTGAAACAGCCTACACATTGATGAGGAGAGCGGGCTGTTTGGGCTTAGACAAG